>NC_084534.1:24704470-25004470 GCF_024500275.1 Phycodurus eques | reverse complement strand
GGGTTGAGGCAAGATAGCGGAAAGACTGTTCAGTGTGAAATGCGGTGCTAAAGTTGAAGTTCTGGTTTCCCATGTACAACCCCAATTCCAATGCAGTTGGGACGTTGTGTTAAACATAAATTAAAAACAGAATACAATGATTTGCAAATCATGTTCAACCTATATTTAATTGAATAGACTACAAAGACAATATATTTAATGTTCAAACTGATAAACTTTGTTTTTAGCAAATAATCATTAACTGAGAATTTTATGGCTGCAACACGTTCCAAAAAAGCTGGGACAGGGTCATGTTTACCACTGTGTTACATCACCTTTTCTTTTAACAACATTCAATAAACGTTTGGGAACTGAGGACACTAATTGTTGAAGCTTTGACGGTGGAATTCTTTCCCATTCTTGCTTGATATACAGCTTCAGCTGTTCAACAGTCCGGGGTCTCCGTGGTCGTATTTTACGCTTCATAATGCGCCACACATTTTCAATGAGAGACAGGTCCAGACTGCAGGCAGGCCAGTCTAGTACCCGCACTCCTTTACTATGAAGCCACGCTGTTGTAACACGTGCAGAATGTGGTTTGGCATTGTCTTGCTGAAATAAGCAGGGGCGTCCGTGAAAAAGAAGTTGCTTGGATTGCAGCATATGTTTCTCCAAAACCTGTATGTACCTTTCAGCATTAATGGTGCCTTCACATATGTGCAAGTTACCCATGCCATTGGCACTAACACAGCCCCATACCATCACAGATACTGGCTTTTGAACTTTGCATCCATAACAGTCCAGATGGTTCTTTTCCTCTTTGGCCCGGACGACACGACGTCCACAATTTCCAAAAACAATTTGAAATGTGGACTCGTTGGACCACAGAACACTGTTCCACTTTCCATCATTCCATATTAGATGAGCTCTGGCCCAGAGAAGCCGGCGGTGTTTCTGGGTGTTGTTGATAAATAGCTTTTGCTTTGCATAGTAGAGTTTCAAGTTGCACTTACGGATGTAGCGCCGAACTGTATTTACTGACATTGGTTTTCTGAAGTGTTCGTGAGCCCATGTGGTGATATGCTTTACACATTGTCGGCTTTTGATGCAGTGCCGCCTGAGGGATCGAAGGTCGCGGGCATTCAATGTTGCTTTTCGGCCTTGCTACTTGCAGCGATGCAGTGATTTCTCCAGATTCTCTGAACCTTTTGATGATGATATGGACCGTAGATGATGAAATCCCTAAATTCTTTGCAATTGTACATTGAGAAACATTGTCCTTAAACTGTTGGACTATTTTCTCACGCACTTGTTCACAAAGAGGTGAACCTCGCCCCATCTTTGGGAAGCTCCTTTTATACCCAATCATGGCACCTACCTGTTCATCTTTGGGATGTTCCAAACAGGTGTTTGATGAGCATTCCTTTTTGGCCACCTGTCCCAGCTTTTTTGGAACATGTTGCAGCCATAAAATTCTAAGTTAATGATTATTTGCTAAAAACAAAGTTTATCAGTTTGAACATGAAATATCTTGTCTTTATTTATGTTTAACACAACATCCCAACTTCATTTGAATTGGAGTTGTAGTACCAGAGGCAGACTGGCAGCTGTTAGAGAGAGGTTTAGCAAAAACATGAGTGAAAGGTGCCCATGTGGTGAATGAGTAAATTGTGCAGCTTATGAGGTTGCATGAGAGGCAGAACGGCGGCTATGTGAAAAGGGATAGCTGAAAGACACGTCACTGCTTTTACTGTGTGTGGAAGTTGACCCACAAATTTCCCCACTTCTGAGGTAGTATCAGGGCATTATGTCAGCTGTTAGTAGAAAAACATCTCGCTGGTCTTTGTGAAAGGTGCCGACATGGAATGGGGTGCTGAAGTCTCCTTGGTAATTTTTCGACAGAATCAGAGACATTATGTCTGGTGTGTTAGCAGATAGATCACTGTTCTTTGTGAGAGAAGCCCCTGCAGAATAGGGTGCTGAAGACAATTCATAAATGTTGCGGCTTCTGCAGTAGCGTTAGAGGTGGAACGGTAGCTCTATGAAAGGGGATAACAGAAAGCTAGACCAGGATGTGAAAGATGTTTCAAAGGCCGTTGATGGAAGCCCATCATGTGAAACCACACTGACAACCTGAAACCCTTCTCCTGCATCTGGCTCCTTTCAGGCCTCTGCGACAATAGAGACTGAATTTAATTGACTTCCTCAACCAGTATAAGTAGCAGTCTCATTTATTGCCGTCTAATCAGAAAGGCGCGGTGGCCAAAGTCTTATGTTTACGACGCCCCTCTCAGGATGTCATAAGGTTTCAGCGCTCCCTCTGAATGTGCAATCAAGTCGCGGAGGGCAACGACCTCAGGCACGCCCCGCTGGGAAGAAAGAGTCTTTTGAGGTTTGATGCTGACCGGTGTCACGAGGTTACTTGATCATTCATACATATATTGGTGACACTAATATTTTGAACATTGCAGACATGTAATCAAGGATGTTTTTCTTTTTTAATACAAGTTCATCCTTTAGTCAAAATTAACAGGTGGTGTTAAGAGACACCAAATGGTCTATCCAAGCATGACATGCATCTGAAATGTATTTTATAGTCAAAATTAACAGGTGGTGTTAAGTGAGCCCAAATGGTCTTTCTATCCAGGCATGACATGAATCTGAAATGTATTTTATTTAGGCTAGTGTCAGCATTACCAAAGGTGATAGTGCAGTTGTGTAGTAATTGGCTCCATCTGGTGGCCAAATGGGTTAAACATCACAATAGAGGATTGTACTTAATTTGCCTGCTGATTCAAAACATACATAAAACTGATTTGAATTTGGTTCCCCACTCAAAAGTCCTCACCATTCCTTCCTTTCAGCCGACAACCATCAGCCTGGAAGTTACATCCTCGTACGTTTGTGTTTAACGTGTCACTGGACTTTTTTCCCTCCTTCCTCTTGTTTGGGACTGTAGAATAAAACCAGTGCAAGAAGACTGAAGATTGTAATATAAATGTGCCAACAATAAAACACCAGTATTTCACTTTCAGCCTCACGTTTCTCTGTCCATAGTCAACTTCCTGATTTTTAGACTTGAGATCAACGGTGTCAAACCTAGGGCCTGCAGGCCAAAACCAGCCGGAATTATTTTTAGTGCAAAGCTTTACAGTACACATTAACTGCTAGTTAACTAAATAAAGGTAAACTTTGTCCACTGGAGGTCGCACAGACGCTTCTATTTTATTTCTGTGAAAATGAATATACTGTAAAAATATTTTTAAGACGCTGAATATTTCAAAATGCCAGTCAACAGCTTCAATTCACAGGGTTGGTTTGGTGGAACCCTTTTTGTTCATGCACTGCCACAGCTTGTATTTACAAGACTGGGAACTGCACCCTCTTTCTGAATAGTTCCCACTTTAGTTTGGTCAGTTGAGGTTGTCAAGATTTCCAGATGTGGATATGTAAAAAGTCTTACCTAGATCCACAGTGATCTGTAAGTTGCACATGTAAATTAATATTGATTCATAGTATTGTTGACATTGTACTCATTTGATTAAGATGTTTTAATTTAATTGCTCCTATGATTTGCAACAAGAAAATATTTCCAGAATGTACATATTTGCACCAAAACAATGAGAAAATGTTGTTGTAGGCCACAAATATACTGGTCCAGCCCATTTGTGATCAAATTGTGGGTAATTAGCCCCTGTGCTGAAATGTGTTTGATGTCCCTGCTTTAGATATTCATTTTAAGCTTCTATTTTCAAATACAACACTGAGGGCCTGACTTGTTTTGGATTTTCTTTATTATACAGAAAATAAGAATTTACTGAGGCTGCTGTCCTCTGCCGCGCCCAAAGCCCCCCCTCTGAAACGAGGAAAGAAATGATCATTAGTTATTTTTTTATGGGTCTTAATAGTATTCCTATTGAAATTTTGTCAGTACTTACGAAGGTGAACTCTGTGGCAGATCCGGCACCAGCCTCTGCTTTCTTGTCAGCACCGGCTGAAAGATTAGTTTAAATTGGTAAACCATGGAAATCCTTAAACCAGGTTTTTTTTCCTCAAATCAGTGTTACTACTTAAAAACCATTGATTTTTGTTTGCTACTTGACTGTAGCTGATGTACAATACATACGTGGTGCAGCAGATCGCCTGTACGCATCTCTGTCAGACTCTCCACGGTTAAGACGGGCAGGCCTGTCTCCTTCCGTTCCTGCAATAATTGAAAATGTTAAGATTATCCTGCATTGGCTGGGCTCTCCATAAAAAGACAAAGAAGGAGGGCGTACACCCGATCTTCTGTTGGAGCAACGCGCTCGTGTGAGAGGCTCGCGTTGATGTGCAAACACCTTCCTGTTCGCTTTCCAATGGTGAGTAGTTTGAACGAAAATGTATGTGATTTTATTATTGCATGACTGCATTTTAACGAGGTCAAGCACTTTGAATCGAGTCCTCTGTAAAGTGCAACACAAATACAATTTACGATGGAACCTCGGTTTTCGCAAGTGTTGTTTTTGATGATTTTTATTCACCCAAATTTTGTATCAGTTTTTGTACATCAGTCATTTTACACTTCAAAATGGGCGGTACCAAAGACACGCATCTGCCCATGTGACTCGGCCAATCATTTCCCGGAATCGAGTGCCTATATAAAGCATGCCCTGCATATGCGCAAATCAATTTAGGAAAAAAACAAAGTCCATCACCGATTCTATTGCCCACAGTGCTCTTCTCACAAATAGTTCAATTTGCACTATTTAAATTGAGTTTTTAGGGCAAGTGACACTGTTTGAAACCCATCCATCCATTTTCAACACCGCTTATCCTGGTTAGGGTCGCAGGACGCTGGAGACTATCCCAGCTGACTTCGGGCGAAAGGCCGACTATACCCTGAACTGGTCGCCAGTCAGTCGCAGGGCACATATAGACATGGACAACTATTCGCACTCACATTCACACCGTCACTGAGTGGGAACTGAACCCACGCTGCCGGCACCAAAGTCAGGCGAGTGTACCACTACACCATCAGTGACTGCACTGTTTGAAACGTAATGGTAATTTTGACACGTTGACTAAGAACCCTCCGGAATTTCGGCCCGTACGAGCTTATGGGTGGATATTTTTCACTGAAACTTGTCAGCCATTCAGAGAAAGGGTTCCTGGAGTAACAGACGAAACAGAAGAGTTGAGGCAATATGTTCAAATATAATTCAGCTATACAGTTTTACTCTAATTTGAAGCCATTTTTTGAGCCCCACCAAATTATTCCCCAGAAAGGCAATTTATTTCCCCAGACAAATTAATTTCTCGGGACCCCATAATCCAATTTTCAAAATTATTGGTGAGTTGTACTCAGTGGTTAGAATATTTTGACAGTTATTTTGGGAAAATCTTGTAACATTGCTTTCTCTGTTAAAAAACAAGCAGTTTCCTATAAAAATGTATTAATATTTTTGAGTGCCTGGACTATTGCAATTGGATTTGTTTTCTATGGGTAGTTCCTTCATGTGTGTATACATACGGACTTCTGGTGAACTTTTTCTCCATCAAATCCATACAGCAATTATTTTTGTTGTAAAATGACTGAAATAACGTTTGGGATCATACCTTATTGTATAATTACAAACTATTTTTGGGGCAGAGGGTCATCAAATACTTGTTTCATCATACAGTATAGTCCGATGCTTTGCACCACTCCTAAGCTTTAACACAGCAAGCACATCTTAAATTTGGGGATAAATAACTGCTCCTCGTAAGTTCATTTCATCAAGCTCACCCTTGGGCCTGGGCCTGGCGGTCTCGGGACGGGTCTGGCGGCGCAGCGTGGCGGGCACAATCTCGGAGGGCAGGTGGAGGAAGTCCCGCAGGTACTGGATGCCCTCGTTGGTTAGGTACCAGTAGAAGTGGCGCCAGGCAAATTGCTCCTTGACGTAGCCGCACGACTTCAGTGACTACACGGGCATCAAGCACGCATGTCAAGTCATTGCCATGACATCCAATACAGCGAGGAACAAACGGAGGAGTCAAAATGTAGATCTGAAGGGTCGTATCCCACACTCTTACCTGCATGGCTTTCATCACATGAAGGTTGGGCACGTTCTTGTCGGCAAGCTCGGGATGCTTGGCCAGGTGGACGTCCTTTTTGGCCACCATGACTCCCTCCTTGAAGAGGAGCTCGTAAATAGCAATGCGATTCTTCTTGGGCATCAGCATCTGTTCGTATACAGCAAGGAACGCACCGTCGTCAGCAAGCTAACTCGCTAGCCAAAACGGTTATGTCGAATGTTTGCGTGTTTCGCGGCAGGCCAAAACAATTCGCATTAGCCCCAGCGTAATGACAGAGACTGCTATTTGTTAACATTTTGCATACGCTGGAAGACGCACTGGCATCACGAGACGGCCCGCATTAGCCAAGAAAATGGCAGCCATCAGCGAACACCGCAGCCGGGTTGTCAACTTGCCATCATCTAGTTTCAATATCATCTGATTCATAACAAACATGTTCAAAATATAACATTTTTGTCAACCCAAGGGACAACAGGGGCAGTGTGTTCGGCGTGGATTTTTATTAGCACTTGCGATGTCCGAGATATACTTAGATCTTAGACGCCGGTAGCATCTTTACCTTTCCACTTGATAGTAGACCGGAGCCGGAAAGAACGGGCGTCGTTGCTCGGGAGGGTTTATTCTCTCGTTGGGAACCTCGTTTGTCATGGCGCACCCTGTCGCAGTGGAGTGCAACTGCAGTAGCACGTCCCGACTTCTTACAGATACTGCAATTGATTAGGGATCCTGATCCTGTGATCGATGGAAGATTGATACATTGTGTGGCCGAAATAACCTCGGAATCAGGCAATCATCTTACCTTGAAGGAAATATTGTATAAAATAATTTATTTGTTTTGTTAATTATCATGTGTACATTTAATACAACAATTTATAAATATTACATTTTTCAAAAATATATTATATCAAATTCTAATATAGTTTCGAAAAGTATGTTTTCAGTGATTTTTTAAAATGCATTTTTAAGATAAATCACACGCTTTTAAACATTCAAAATGTTAAATCAATACAGTTGTGCTCATACGTTTACATACCCTGGCAGAATTTATTAGTTGAGTTCCACTCTAAAAGATTACCAGATATTTATTTTTAATGGGTTTTTCAGAATACTACAATCATTAAACAAAACAGAGCAATAAAGAAAATAATGAGATGGTTCCTGTTCGGTCGTCAGTCAAACTTTCCAAAATAAATTCTTCGCAAATTGAATTTGATTTGCGATCTAAACTGAGTTTTAAATTGCATATAAAGGCAGATTTATTCCTATGCGGCTTGTTTTTGACTGCAATAAAATGTGCATTCTCTCCAATTAGCTTTATGGAAAGTATTTTGCGTAAGACGAACTGTTTTGTATTTCCTCTCAGCGTGTTTAGGTGATGGACTTTAGTTTGAAATAGGCAACCGTGCGTTTACGTAGTGTCTTTAATTTTGGAACAGACAAAGAGCTTCCGGGAAATTCCCCTCGTCGTCATCTCTAGCTTGACGTCATCGCTCTCGCCATCCCCCATCGCGACGATGCTGCCCGTCGTGCAAGACTGAAGCGACCAAGTGGACCGTTCTCGTCGGTATGTCATCTTTTAAAATCATTCATATGATTTTTAATCATTAGGTTCCAACTCCCTATCAGTTTACGTGTACTCTAACTGCGATTAAAAAGCAGCTTAATTCTGTTTGTTGTACGTCAGGATCGGGGGAGAATGGAAGCCAAGGTGTAGGATGTCAAAAGAAAATGTGGGTGTTAATATTTTGTAGACAACTAGAGTGGGTTAAAGTGTGCGAGGTGTCATTTGAACCACCGTTATGCTGCTCCTACTGCTGTTCTGGCACGTTCACTGGTTTCATTTCATGCCCTATTGAAATTTACTCAGTGCAGTTTAATGTAAGACAAATGAGATAATTCATGGCAAAGAATGCAGGCAAGTGTGCAATTGTGTCTGACCTCCATGTTGGGCCTCCCGGTCCGGGTTGGGGGGGGGGTGCTCTGTCCACGGTTCTGAAGTGTCTCAGCACAGGCCTATTATTAAAAGACGTGCAGTATACCTTAAAGACGAGCTGCTTTTTACAAGGAACCTTTACAAACGGCACAGGCGATGTTTCAGGTACGATTGCACACGTGCAAAGATGAGTTAACCACTGTATAACAAAGCTCAAATAAAGTCAAAACGACTCACCTGGTGGAGGCACCAGTTGTTTATGTCATTACAAATGCTGTGCTGTCAATTGTCTGCCAACCTTTTAAAAAAAAAATTACAAAAATAACAGCACACCTTTGTTGATGACCAGCTCTTGAATTATGTATACATTTATTTACTTGTGTGTGTGTGTGTATATATATATATATATATATATATATACAGCATGTTTATAGTTTTTTATTAATATATTTGTTATGTACGTATTTCTCATATTACGTGTCTTTGCTGATTGGCTGGGACTGGGAGAAATCACATGCTTGTACTTTACTTTTGTTGTGAGACTTGTGGCATCCATTTTGACTTACTAAACATGTTATCATACAAATTACAAAAAAAAAAAAAGATAGATGGTTTATTTGTAATCTGTAGTCTAAATGAGTGAAGGGAAAACAATACATTTTCCTCATGCTAAAATATTTGTTAAGGCTTATTTGAACACAACAATCTCATTGAATGACTTTGTCACGCTTGTGCCGCAGACGAGGCGTCACCAGCTAACGTAATTAATAAAACTCAACCCCTAAGTCGTCTTTTTCGACCTTGTCGTTATTCCCGAGGGACACCGTCTTCCCATTTTGTGTCTCCCGAGGTCGGCGTGTCAACATCTGCCGCTGGCGCCGCCACCTGCCCCTCTTGTTTGCGACCTCCCATGTGGCTACAGATTGTTAGCTTGAATTGTGATATCTGTGATACCGTTGGGTGCGGAATGTTTTTATCCAGGTAGTCAGGCAAGTTTGGAATTCCATTTCCTTCCGACGTATCGTCAACTAAATGTTTTGCCAGATAATGCCCGTTCCATTTGAGTGCAGATATGTTTTCAGGTTTGTTTGTTGTTGTTTTTAAAGCGCAATTTTTAAGTGCGCTTTTTATTCTAAGTAGCACCTAAAAAAATACTTGACTCACCAAGTACCACCATCATGACCAACATTACAGTAGCCTAGTAGGCTTCCGTGCTCATCAAAAACAAGGCAGCGATTTTATTCTTAAATATGATATTTCATATTATCGCAAGCGACTTATAACATTATGCACAGGCTAAACATTGACACTGTGCTGAAAAAGGAAATATAAAAAGTTATATAATGATTCAATTAAAAAAAGTGTTACAAATAAAGTTGAAATGAAAACTGCACCAAAATAAAAGATATAGTTTTTAAGATTAAATACAACTGAACTGTACTGAGGCAGTGATTCTTTCACCTGCCACGAGAGGGACCCTCATCTGTTGAATGCTACAGCATTCATTCATCCATCCATTTTCCATACGGCTTATCGTCAGGCGGGTGCCATGCGTGCTGACGCCTCACTGCAGCTCTGCTTACCCTTCGGCTTTGATATGATAACATGGATGTTTCCACACTTTTATGATTAAAACAAGAAGGCCTCGGTGGAGGCCATTAGCAGCCCATGTCATCATTGTGCTTAAATACATGTGCTCCGATGCTGTACAACGTATTGACTATTACACTGAAAGGCTTCAAGACAGCTTTTAAACTACACTCATAATACAAGATACTCAATGATTCATAAGCGCCATTGATTTCATGCCAGCTGGTGTTTGGGTTGAAGTGCTCCTTCAGCGTAATTACCACAAAAGATGGCTGCTATTTTATAAACCTCAGAATTATTCGTGGTGATGTACTTACTTCATTCGAATTAGAGGAATAACTTAACAGGGGGAAAGGAATGCTTGGTGTTGCTATGGTGACGATGCATGCGTGTAATTTATTTTCGTTGGCGTGGAACGTTTGCTTGTGCGGAAATGCTCGGGGTCGTGTCACATGACGATGCAGATGTTTCATATGCATCCTGTGATCAGTGGCACGATCAATGTATTGTATTAGCCTTGGGAAGGGAAAATCAGCTTACCTTGAAGTCAATTTGTTTTTGCTTTATCAGTATTTTTTATTAGTGTTTTTAAATATCAAATTCTAATTGGCTTTGTGTTTTCAATGATTACATTTTAAGTTGTGTAATTGTTTTTTAAAAAGTGTTATCTATTTATATATTTTTTAAAAAGTTAATTAGCTTTCTATTATGTATTTGGTTGTAGAAATTATTTTTATTGTTTTTTAATTAATTATTTGTAAGTCAATGTATTTGTTAAATTATTGTAAGAAAAATTTAAAGTGTGTTTTTAAACAGACGATTTGTATCTTGAATTATTCTTATTTTTAACATATTTTATAAAGTCAATTTGTTTTTTAAACTATTCTTTTAGAGTCAATTTCCTTTAAGTTTATATCGCTCTCTCTCTCTCTCTCTCTCTCTCTCTCTCTCTCTATATATATATCTATATATATATATCTATATATATATATCTATATATATAGATATATATATATATATATATATATATATATAGATATAGATATATAGATAAATAGACAACAGATGCCTTGTGTGTGTGTGTGTGTGTGTTTGTGTCCGTGTGCGTGCAGCTGCAGTGCCTTTAAGGAAGTCATCCCGTCCGGTATCGTCTTTGTGATTGTAGAGGCAGCTAAATGTTTGGCTTCAATGAGCGACCTTGTTCCCCATGCCAAGCGGCACCACTTGATCCCTTCCACACTTCCATGGCCACACTTGCACATGCATAGAAAGCGCTAAGCGCAAGAATTCTGGAGGTTGGTCAGGTTCTCAGCCAGCCCACAGGCGCCCTCTTAGCATCAATCCATCTTTTTTGTATAGCACTAGCCTATCTCAGCTGACTTTGGGCGTTAGGCAGGGCGTAAACCCTTTTACTTGTTGCCAGGCAACCACAGTGCATCGTCTTAGCGGTCGAGCCATTTTCACACTGCGTCTTTATGCAGGTCATCCTGTCCACTAGGTGTCACTGTTACTACAACACCGCTAATGTGTCCAACTGAAAGCAGGGTACCCGCACACAGATAATTTTAACTAATTTGATATTTTTTCCTCTCTTCTGATCAATGTTAGCAAAGGGCTGATTATCGGATGTCTGTAAAGATGATCCAGAGAGTGGTATGGGGTGTGTTAGGAGTAATTTTTCATCTCTGATCTGCTCAGAAAACGGTCCAGATCCAGCGATGGCAATTGTTGAGGAAAAATCACTCTTAACACCCCACATAATCAAGTCAGGATAATCTTTCAGAGACAGCCGATAATGGGGCTTGCTAACTTTAATCTGAAGAAGGGCAAAATGCTCAAATCCTACCCGATTATTCAGTGTACCACACTTAAAAAGTGGTTGTAGATCTCGAAACTGGAGCCCCTCTATATAGATGTGTTGTCATTCCACCCCTACAAAAGAAAGCCGGAGTCCATTTTAAAATTGCCTATCAATATCCGAGAGATAACCCCCTGCACTGCAAGCCATTGTCTGCTCTAATTTGTGATGTCATAAATTAGCTAGCACAATGGTGGGATGGAACACGGAGGTCATATGGCGCGAGCCCACCCACCGCGGGGAAGCAATCTGATTAGATGGCACGCAGATGGCCAGAACATCTGTCTGTGAGTGTTTGTGTGTCATCAGTATTAGACATTACACTTAAAGACTCTTAATCAATGAATGAATCCATCAGTGGTTAGGACAATTGTATGCATCGAGCTTCGTGGGAACAGTTTAGCGAAGGCCCCGTTTTCTGTCTTGTTTGGTGCATAAGAAGCCATTCGTTTGAATAGCAGACATCGAAAGTCTTCCCAGCAGAATTCCATCCATCCAGCTACTTTTTTTTCTATTATTTTTCTTTTCTATTTCCTGACAGCGTAAAGGCCGCAAGTCCCAAAGTCATTGCTGTTATCGCACGTGTCCCTCCCTTTTGATTGGCAGCCGACCCGATGGTGACTCAGTGCCGCGTCACCCTTCGTCTCTCCTCTGTTATGTTCTTCTTCCCTTTCCCTGTCACCCTCCCTCGCTAATTATTAATGACAACGATGCGTCTTTGCAAGGAAATAGCAAAGTTCACTCCTGCAGAGTGTGTGTGGAAGGCGTGCTGCAGCAGCGGTGTCCCCAGAAGGTGATCGGGAATACTTCAGGTTCTGTATCTGTTCTCATCCAACGTCTTTTGTTTCATTTGTTTTTTTTTATGGTACTTGGTGCACGGTGACCTAAGGGTTAGCGTGTCTGCCTCACATTTCTGAGGTTATAGCTTTCGAAACTCGTCTTAGGCTCAATTTCTGGGTACGCCGGCTACCCCCTACATTCCCAAATCATACATGTTAGTTTCATTGAAGACTCTAGATTGTCCATATGTGAACGGAAATGCTTGTTTGTCTTCATGTGCCCTGCGATTGGCTGGCAACCAGTCCAGTTTACCGGTGACCCTAATGAGGACAAGCCCTATAGAAAATGGATGGATGTATATGCATATATGGTGTCAGGAAGACTTGTGAGAATAATATTGTATAATATTGCGCTGGTTCGGGTAGATAATGCGATTTAAACAGCAACGGCTCAGTTTTATTGCCTCTAGTTTCCACTCTGTTGTGGTTAATATTGATCATAAATGATAACAGTTTCATGACGACCCGTCATAATGATCAAACTTTGAAGCCGTGCGCCACCTACGTGAGCGCTACCTTCACAATTTACCGACACACATTTGTCTAGGATATCTGCTTCCCATTGGGATTCATTTGAGTGAATTCCATAATCAGAGTTTGTCCAAATCTCTCCGCCTTTTACGACCTCCGCATATCTCTCTGCATGCCTTGTATCTCCGCGAGAATCGCCTCCACCCTCTGTGCAATCAGCTCCTCAAATACTGCCTCAAACTTCAAATGACCTTCGCTGACATTTTTCTGGTCCAAAGACAGCGTTGTTGTGTGCTTTATAATCCTGGTAGATGTTGGTTTGAGTGTAAGGCTGGATTTACACTGCAGGTCCAAGTGCCCAATTCCGATTTAACGCTAGGTGCACCCACCTTTGCCTCTCTACACGGTAAACCACTCATCTTATGCACTTGTAAAAAAGTCAGCCCACAAGCTAGCAAAAAGTAAAAAAACATTTGAGAGCCTATTCGGAAATGGGAAAAGGCCAAATGATGAGACAGAAGAAGAAGAGCCTACAGCGTCCAAGAAAAAAAAAAAACATATATCTGCATTTAACCGACAATATCAGCAGTCCTACTTAAAATATGGTTTTATCGCAACAGATGATTCTCATGCAGCAATCCCACTTTGCCTAATCAAGGGCGACAGACTCACAAATGAGGCAATGAAGCCTTCATAACTGCCCAAAAAAACACTGAATACCATGCTTTTATTTCAACATGCTACCTTTGTGAAGCGGGAGTTTCGGTAACTAAAACAAAATTAGTAATACACCTTTTGGCGTCATTGTCTCCCATTACGCCAAGACGGGACCGGCTCATTAAAACTAAACAAATGCAAGACTCCCACTAATTACAACAACTACTGTGCATTCAGCGTAATGGTGAGGTGTATTTTTTATTATTGTTATTATTTGTTTCAATACTGGTCCATCAAAATACTTCTGGGGGACAGTTGGTTTAAACCGTCCAGTCCAGCCTTAAGGAGTGAGTCATTAAACCAAAGTAAAACCTTAGGAGCCGGGAGGCGTAACCAGCCTTACACCCAAGCAGCAACACACCCACCAATCGACACCACCGCCCCCCTCCAACCGCCTCATTTCTCTGCCTGTGTCCCTCTGGCTCACCACTCTGTCAGAACCACTCGAGCTAAACACCATGGGATTATCACTCTCTCACTGAGCTACACAAACACACACATTAGCGCTCCGGGCTGGTTCTGGTTCCTCTTCTCGCAGACTCTGTCGATGCTCTTGTCGCTCCAAAGTGAAGGAGGTTGTTGTCCAAGACCACGTGTCTTCTTTTTTTTTCTCCTGTCTGCAGCCCGGGCCACCGCTAATGGAGGACTGGGGGTAAGCTTTTGTTCAGGCAGGGGGCTGTGCTGTTCTTTGTCTCGGTGGGTTGATGCCTCTAGCTCACCATATCGGTAGTTGTGGTTCTTTCTATGAACTCGGTATCCCTGGCTCAGGGACGAGCGGCATAGCCTTCGTTGTTTGCGTGTTACCAGCTCGGTAGCGTTGGTTTAAAAGCGAAAGAAGCTGGTAGGGCCGCGCCGAACAAAAGCCTCCTCTCGGCGTCAGGCTAATGGATTAAACAAGTGTGATATACACCGAGTCTCATCACACAAAGCCATCGACCGAATTTGGACCAAAAATTCTCAATAGAGTGGATTTTAGATTTGGGGGGAAAGCTTATCTCTCTTGCTCACTCCAGTGACATCTCTCTTGCCCCGTTCATTGTCAAAAGTGTCACGATGGTTGACCCAAATACCCACGCTGCTACTGAGCCCCCACCCATCCAGCCCCCTCCCACCCACTGATCTACTATCAAAACACATCATTCTCTTTCTATTATTTTGCATCTGTCGCCCTTTCCTAGAAATGTTCCTCGTCTGCAATGTTTTTCGCCATGAATTCACAGAAAAGGTTAAAGATCTAAACACAGACTGATGGAACCAATTTGACTTCAACTTTACCAAGACTAACTAGAGACCAAACTTCACCTTGACTCAACCTTCAGTACGTACTGGATCTCCTTAACTCTTAATTCTTCGAATCAATTTGCAACAAGCTCGCGTTTTGTTGACAACTCTGTGACTCTGCAAGTTTAGGCTCCTCTTGTCCCTGAGGAAATGTCACCGGGTCGATTTCAGTGAAGATTAATAGCCGGTCTTTTCATATATTGATCTCAGCCTAAGGGGAGGAGAAAAGTACGGAAAGGATTCGAGAGTTCCGAATCTCCTTGTTTCTTTTATAGTGTTTCACCTTCAGATTGAAACCTTGTACTGTTATCAGCTTGTGTGTGATTGCGCTGATTCAGGATGAGACCAAACTCACCCTGCCAAAAAAAAAAGAAGC
Organism: Phycodurus eques; assembly: GCF_024500275.1. Lineage (NCBI taxonomy): Eukaryota > Metazoa > Chordata > Actinopteri > Syngnathiformes > Syngnathidae > Phycodurus > Phycodurus eques. Next base: position 24,989,369 of record NC_084534.1, on the reverse strand, counting down.
AAAATAATGCAGAGGGATGTTTTAAAAGCAGGTTTACCTGTGGAGGAAATATGTGCAAATTGGCATTAGTATCTAACATGACTAAATACACAGTCCTAGGGATTAAAATATGCAATGCGGCATTTGAGAGAATCTTCTGATGCAGGATTTTTTCATATGAGTTCTCGTCTCGCCCTCGCAGCGCGTGAGAGGAGCTCACGAAGACGCAATCGCTGCGCCCCGACCGCCACCATGTCTGGCGCCTTCGAAGAGACGGCCAGCCTGGAGGAGAACACCGACAGTTTCTGGGAGGTGAGAACGACACAAAATGAAAGCCTTTGGTGATTAGACGTCAAAAAGATGAGGCTCCACGGAGCGTCGAATGAACTCTCTGTGAACCGACCTCGGCTGGGAGCTACGTGGAGATGGAGTCATATATTTATTTTTCATCCTGTGTACAACATATCCCAAATGCCTTTGACACTTCACTGTCACATGTCAAAAAAGTCAGAGTTACTCTTACTTTAGGAGTCAATGTGTGTCTCTGAAGTCAAGTTTTCAAAATCAGTCTGTGCTTACTGATCTTATCGTGTGTGGTGTACTCCAGATGAAAAATATCAGCTCACCACGCTCATAACGACATCTCCACCGACAATAGCGAGTCTCCTCCCCAAACCTAATGTCTGTCGTAGTACCAAAACTGACCTGTGAAAGGCCGCATGGTGCCACAGGGCATCCAAACTGGCAGAAAATACAAAGCAGGAGAAAGAAGACAATAAAGACTTGCAATAGTAAATGTTCAACATTTACAGTTGTCGGCACTAACCGTTTTCCCACCAAATCGGGGATAAAAGAACATCACTCTTCACACATTCCACACCACAGGATCACTGGTCAGGGCAATCTTTCAGAGATATCCAATAATTGGACCTTTGATGACTTTAATTGAAAGTGGGGGAAGAATGTTCAAATTTGCCCCAATTTGTGACGTCCAAAACATTTACATGTACAGTATGTTCCCTTGCTGTAAAAGTCAAGGATACAAAAGCAGAACCATCCCCGGTAACAAGCCAGTGCACCCCAAAAGACACAACATTGTGTGCGTTCACGATAATATGACATCACCAACTAGGGTTTCCGAGGCCCATGCAATCCACGAGTAACTGGAGTTCCTAGCGGTCATTCATTATATATGAGAGCAGAGGACTGTTGAGCAACAAGAGGGCAACAAGGCAGAAATTTCACCCCTCTGACGAGAAGCGGATAGGGAAGGAAAATCAATGTTAGCCCACCACCCACCATAGGATAATTGCTCAGGGTAATCTTTGAAAGTCAGCCAATAATATTTTAGGACTTCCTTGTTGACAGAAGGGGAGAAAAATGCTCAAATTCAGCCTGATTATTTGTATGCGTGTAAAGGCTTTTGGGATGTCTTTTGTTCAGACAAAATGTTTTTTTTTTTCTGGTTAAGAGGAATCTCTTTCCTTGCTGACAGTTTCGGCTGTCATTACAGCCTTCGTCAGAGCTGTCACTGCTTCCTGGTGTGACATATTTTAAAACATCTGATCGGGTCGGGAAACCTTGCCTGAACAAAATAAATCCAAAAACAAGAAGAAGACAAGATGAACGTTCTAGACCTATGGATATGTGTACTTCAAGTCAGGTTGACTTAAGAGTCTACCTGTAAACCGGGGGCCTCTGAGAGGACCGGATCCAGTCCGCGGGCCTTTCGTTTGACACCGGTGTTTTAAATGGCGGAGAAATTGCTTGTGTGCCCTCCCACTCTACAGTGTTCTGTCATCAACACATCATTCAGTCACACGTTTAGCTGGAGCAGCAAAGGTGTCGTGTTCCGGCCGACCGTCGCTACGTCACTGCGGCTCACTGCACCGCGGTGCTGCAGCGCTGCTGACTCAGCCGCTCTGCCATGCCGGCGATACGTCTGCGGGTGTATGTCGAGTTCATTTCGAGCAGGGGTGCGGCGTCACTGAGCATCGACATTCCATCACCCAGAAATGGATGTCAACATTTCATGAGCTGAAGTTCACTCACATCTGCACCATAATTAAGCTGCCAGAGTCTCCTGGTAATAGTGTAGTAGCTGACAGTCACGCCTAAGCAAATCCTTCATACTGTCACAGAGTTCCGAGGGTTTTGTGCTGTGTCTTTTGAACTGGAAAATGGAAAGTTATCTTGTCTATATGCTAACATTGTTGGAGATGGAATGGAGAATAAAGTGGTAGGAACAGATCAAATGTATACTTCTTCCTACTCCCATTCAAACATTTGCATAAGAGAGTAATTATTTTATTTTTTTTAACCAATACTACTGGTTGACTACTGTTTTACTTTCTCTTTTGTTGTTTTTGTTAATGCTTTTTTTTGTTTGTATATTTGTTTGTTTGCCTTTTTTTCTCACAAGTGTACTTATAATAACTGTCCTTTTATTTTATACATTCAAAATAAACAAAAAATGGTTATGGTTAGGTGTAGGGGTTATAGTTGGGGTTATTGATTATGGTGAGGGAAATAGGAATAAGAGTTAGCAGTTACAATTGGTTATGGTTATGTTTAGCATTTAGGGTTCGGTTTAGGGTATGACTATGGTTACGGGTTATGGGTAGGTTTGGGGTTTATGGTTAAGGAGTATGGTTATGGTTGTGTTTAGGGTTAGATTTAGAAGGGACATCTCCAAATGTTTTTCTGTTTTCTCTTCCGGTAGGTGAAGTGACTGTCTATTACAACGATGTTCAGGATACCAGTGTCCATATAGTGACGGTTGAATTAGCTTGTTCTCTTCTATTGGAAAGGTGGGGAACTACAAGCGCACAGTGAAGCGGATCGACGACGGTCATAGGCTGTGCAATGACCTCATGAATTGCATCCAGGAACGAGCTAAAATTGAGAAAGCCTACTCCCACCATCTTACCGAGTGGTCCAAAAGATGGAGACAGCTTGTGGACAAAGGTCAGAGGTGTTTTAATCTCACAAGTCCCCATAATTTAGTTTTGCAGAGACGCTAACGCTTACCGTCCCCTTGTATCAGGTCCTCAGTACGGCACTGTAGAACGTGCTTGGATGTCACTAATGACAGAAGCGGAGAAGGTGAGTGATCTTCACCATGAAGTGAAGAACAGTCTGATGAGTCAGGACTTTGAGAAGGTGAAGAACTGGCAGAAAGACTCGTACCACAAGCAGATGATGGGAGGCTTCAAGGAAACCAAAGAGGCGGAGGAGGGATTCAAGAAGGCCCAGAAGCCCTGGGCTAAAAAGTTGAAGGAGGTGAGGGAAACTGAGCTGAATGCTCCTCTATCACAATATCAGCTGTGAATAAAAAGCCACTAGACTTTAATTGGGTGTTTAAGATGATCAGTCCTTTGGTGCTTTTCTTTAACAACCCAGAGGTACATTTTCCTCCGATTTGACAGTTTGTGGATTACCAGTACTTGGTTGACATACAATTCTTTTGTCATCTTTCCCATCAGCTTGAGGCCGCCAAGAAGGCATACCACATGGCCTGCAAAGAGGAGAAACTGGCATCTACGAGGGAGACCAACGGCAAGAGCGAAGCCTCGGTGACTGCTGACCAGCTGAAGAAACTCCATGAGAAAGTGGACAAGTGCAAACTGGATTCGGAGAAGGTGAAAACATTCAGAAGGTTCTGTGATCTGATGGACACATGAAAACATGTTTTCGTAAGGGCATAGTTGTTATCAACGTTGTTAATGTGTGACTCAATACCGCACCTTCACCCCTTCTCCTACTTTCTGAGTCTTTGTCATGACTCCAACTTCAGTAGATCTCTGCTGTCCTATAACCTTCACACTATTGAGCTGTGATTCCTTGTGTGTGTGTTTTTATCTTCAGGCCAAGGACAAGTACGAAAAAGCTCTGGATGAGCTGAACAAGTGCACGCCTCTGTACATGGAGAACATGGAGCAGGTCTTCGACCAGAGTCAGCAGTTTGAAGAGAAGAGGCTGAGCTTCCTCAGGGAGGTGCTGCTGGATGTCAAACGCCACCTCAACCTCACAGAGAACCAAAGGTTTGAGTCGTGTGATGACTGAGTCGGATATGACAACCTTTATTTCGAAATACACTCTGAACCCTTGCTGTCTTTGCAGTTACGCATCAGTGTACCAGGAACTTGAACATGCCATCACGTCAGCCAGCGCTCAAGAAGATCTGCAGTGGTTCAACAACAACCATGGCCCCGGCATGCACATGAACTGGCCGCAGTTTGAGGTACCGCCACTGTGTCTGTATCAGCGCACCACCTGAGACTGGACATACAAACATTCACACTCATTTGTTTTGCAGGAGTACAACCCAGACCTTACCCACAGCATCACTAAGAAGGAAAAGTCAAAGAAAGGCGATTCCATCATGCTGACCAATGTCACGGCAACGGTTGACATGGCCCAAGCTGGAGATCAGGGCAGGTGGGAAAGTCTTGCTCAGGAGGTCCTCAGTTTACGACAAACTTCAGTTGCTTCGGCAGCGATATAGCGAAGTCGGAATTTGTCATTACACACCGCTAACTCAAAATTACAGTCAGTATTTGTATGAAATAAAGTTTTATGTTTTAAATATAAAACAATCTAATGAAAAAGAGCAAGTACAGAACTAAGTGAGCGTGCTATCTTGTGCCGTGTGACAATGTATTCTGATGTCGCCGCACCTTCTAGTCCATTTCGTGCTATCTGCAACCTTGAAGCATTGTCTGTCGGGAATGTTGTAAACCGATGATTCCCTGTACATTTCTGATCATGGAGGTCCTTGGTCAGTGGATGTTTACAGTATATTGATGGGCAGGTTGCTGGGTCTGTTTCATAGATAGTTGCAGTAGAGGTCCACTCAATTAGTGTTGCGGAGGAAGTAGCCCTGCCTAAGGACTTGGACTAGGGACAGGCGAGCTGGCTTGTAGAAGACCTAAAATCCCTTCCTTTCGTATCATTTCCACCAAGAAGAATACTTTAGTACAGCTGGGGTATATTGCTATCAACTGGTCTGTTGAGGGGGCACCCTTCCTAGCAAGTCATTGGGGATAGGTTCCTTCCATTTCCGCATATCCGTGAAGTCCATTTTCTATCACATATCCTGTTCAGGGTCATGGGGGAAATGCAGTCGACACCAGCTGTCCAAGGGCAGACTACACCCTGGACTGGTTTCCAGTAAATCACAGGTCACACAGGCTGTTAAGCCAAAGAAAGCCACTACAATACCAGTGACCTTACCGACCAGAATTGGGTACGGTACGTTGTTACGTTAGGTGTAGCGTCCATTGATTGGTCGACAGAGAAGTGAAAGCGATAGTTAACACAACAAGCACAAACCAGATCAACTGTTCTAAAGTAAATTCCGCGTGTTAAAAACATGGCTTCAGTATCATTGTATTCAGAAGGTAATCAGAAATTTTTAAAAAAAGTCTCTTCTTCTTTGTTCTTTCTCCAGTGTGAGCAGCTACGAGAAGAACCAGGCTCACACGGCCTCCAACGAGTGGTCAGATGAGGAGCAGACGCTCCCCAATTCGGCCAGCGACACCAACGGCGGTGCCAACCCCTTCGAAGAGGACTCGGCCGGCGGCGTGAGAGTCCGGGCGCTGTACGATTACGAAGGCCAGGAGCAGGACGAGCTCAGTTTCCGAGCAGGTACGCGGCACATGATAACCCAGGGGGTCCTCGGTTTGTGACGGAGATCCATTGCTACATTGGCGACATCACCCAAGTTTTTCAGAACGTGCCATAGTGCATTACTAACCTATGCTAACGCGTTTGTAAAGTCATAATTACAGAAAATATAAATATAAAACCATTAAACCATTAAATGAAAACCAGTGCGTATGGTGCTAATTTAGAGTTGTACCTTCGAATTCATTTGCACCCTGTTCGTCATCTTGAGATGTGCTACTTTGGTATCATCATGAACCGAGAATCCCCTGTACCAGACTGACTCGATATTGCTTTTTACGCTGTCATTGTAAAACACAGGCGACGAGCTGACAAAGTTGGAGGAAGAGGACGAGCAGGGCTGGTGCAAAGGTCGCCTGGACAGCGGTCAACTGGGTCTCTACCCGGCTAATTATGTGGAGCCGATCTAACGCTCTCACTGCCGAGAACGCAGGGACAAACTCTTAACTGGACTCAACCATCCAGGCGTGGATGCACATTGACCACCTCCGCCTTTTTCGAGCACCCAAACTTTGTTTAACCATTCAGGACCATGCGACTCCTAATTACTGCGTTTTTATGATACGGTCTTCAAAGCGGTGCCTGGATTAGCAAGAATGAGCTATGCATTGTGCATTCAATGTTTGTATTTACATCATTGTTTTTTTACCATCTGGATGCTTGTACAGTGTTCACGCCTCATGTGTTTTCTGTTATTGTGAGTTTTTGACATATTTAGCCTGAAAGGAATAGTCCAGTTTTGAGAGATCACACTACCGACAGGCTACGTTAGCATTCACACTCACGTTCGCACCTATGTACAATTTATGACTTCAATGAACCTCAAACATGTTTTTTGGGGGGTTTTTTTCAAATGCGGGAGGAAACCAGGGCCAAGATTCAAATCCAGAAACTCAAAACTGTGAGGTAGACATGCCAACCATTAGGACACCGTGCTGCCCATCTGTCAACAACCGATCAGCAAAAACACGAAATGTTAGTTAACACCTGACATTTTTACACTTCCGTTTACTGAATACACAAATGACAGACGTGTTAGCAGTTGAAGCGTTTTTGTGCTAAAATAAGCTAAGCCCACCAGGTATAAGAGAGAGTAGAGGATTTTTTTTTGTGATCATGGCAGTAGCGTACAAAAGTGTTCGGTTTTCCTCATTCCAACAACTAGCGCCAGATGTGTTCAACTACGGCGGACCGTGTTTTCCATCTTTGCGCTAAGCCAAGCTATCCAGGTACTAGAAAAGGATTTTATCGGGGCACAAAAATACAAAAGTATTTGGTTTTTACATCTTCCAACATTGACAACAGATGTGTTGAACTTCATACTACCCTCACCTCTGCTACACAATACAATAACACACACACAGTACAATAACGGCACAAAGGTTTTTATTTATTCGAACAGCTCATGCCAGATCTATTAAATGTTTCTTCTTTTTTTTAGCATGTTAAGTTTGTAATTCTAATATGGGTGGCAACACATCAGCAGGAAATCTTTTGAAGGCTATTAGACAGTCACATTTAAGGAGGGTTGAAAAGTTATATAGACCATGTTGGCGAAGTCGTCCAAACAGTAAGAGTGTAGACCGTGTTTATTCTCCCAAATCCCAGACTATTGCTTTATTGCTTTGACTGACATTTTATCCCATCCATTTTTTATTCTGACTCTTTCCGTGTGCATGTTGGGAGTGGCTAAAGAGACAATTTGTTTATGCTTCTCTTTGGAATGAAATTGATGGTTTACCTGAACAGCATATCTTCATCTTTCATTTTTCCCAAACTGGGGGGTTGTGTCGGGTCCTGAAATGGCTCACGGGTTAATTTTAGGAGCCGGGAGCCTGTTTTGTTGATCTTCAAGCAAGCAGTTTCTTTTCAAAAGGCTTTTTGAGGCCTGCATTCTGTTTAGAACATGGGTTGATGTACAGTATATGTTGTAAATTTGAAATAATGGAAAGAAGGCTTTGAGGTAACTTCTCAGTGGGATGTTTTTATTTCACTTTTAATTTTATTTTTGTTTATTTTCATTTTATTCTATTTAAGGTTTTTTTACTTCCATTTTCCTTTGTTGTTTTTATCATTGAATTACATTTGTACTTTTGTTTCATTTGTATTGTATTTTTATATTTGTTTTTATTCCATTTTATTTTATTCTGTCCATATTTGATTTTGTTTTTCATTTCATTTATTATTTTCATTGTATTTTTTTGTCATTCCATTTAGTCATATTTTTATGACTTTATATTTGATTCTATTATTTATTTAATCTTTTTTCTATTTGTTTGTTTCATTGTATTGTACTGTTGTATAATCGGATTCTGTTTTATTTTGGTTTTCATTTCACACTATTTTGATGTCATTTTATTTATTTTTTGCTTATATTTTAAGTTTATTACACAGAGTTCGTTTCAATCTGTTTTGAATTTGTTTTTTTTTTTTGTTTTTAAATTTGTTACTATTTAATTTCATTTTATGATATTTTTATGTTCTTTTATTCTGGTTTTACTTTTGCTGTATTTTTCATCATTATTACAGTTAGATTTCAGTTGATTGTAATTTATTTTTGTTTTTGATTTCTTTTTGTTTGTTTCATTTGTTATTTTTTTCTGACATTTGATTTTGATGGTTCCGTGTAGCGTATACAGTTATAGCGTTGAATTTGGGTCTTGTTTGGGGAAACCCCCCTTTCGACCCTCCATCATGCAGACCACAAAGCTGCCTCCACTTATGCACCGCTCCTTTTCCCACTCAGTGTTTTCTTGTTTCCAGGCACTTCTACCACAGAACAGAATGCACTTGCCTCCCTTTTTCACATTTGCCCATCACATGAGTTGTCACTTAGCCTAATGTTGCAGACAGACAGACAGATTGTGTGTGCGTGTATGTGAGACACAAACTTACAGGTGTCAGCAGTGAACACTACACCCTACCTGGTGTTGTCTTACTTTGCGAGCGGCAGAGAAAAACTGCTGACGAAGCACTGAAACACTGAAATATTGATGAGCTTTTCTAACACAAGAAAGCAGCTTGTTGTGAACTGAATGCCCTTTTTTTCCAGGTGCAGTAAACGCCATGACAATATTGCAATCATCCTGTCCTAACACCTGCTTGCTTGGACTTTGCAGCGCTGTTTACTTTTAATGCCAACAAAAGCAAGAAAAAAAAAAAAGTTTCTTTTTTTTCTCCTTTATCTTTAAATGGCCGCGAAAGCGCTGTCATCAGAAGTCATCAAACCATGTCTCAAATAAAAGTTGTCATCAGAAGGAAACTTCCTTCTCTCAGGGTGCATTCTTTCCACTCGCTATTGTGTTTGTCCTCTAGAGGTCACTTTTTGCTCGACTTTTAATTAGCTAGAGTCCCAAATAATTGTGCACGCAGTAACAAACTTATCAAAAAGTTGTATACCTTAAATCGTAAAATAATTTTCATCTATTTACATTTACAATTGACTTCTTTTGAGGTGGACTTTGGCAGCTGGAGCAGCCATTTGTTTATTATTTCATTTGATTCTTTCATTTAATCTTATTTCATTGTATCCTTTTTTATTTTGTGTTATTTTATTCTACATTACTCTGTTTATTTATTTTGTGTTTAGTTTATTGTATTCTTTTTATTTTATTTTTCCCATTTTATATTTTTTTTCAGTTTAGTCAAGTTTTACACCGCACCAGTGCAAAAATGATTTGTATTCTATTTTATACCGTTTAAATTTTGTATTTCATTTGAATCTTTTAAGTTTTTTTTATTCATTTTATTTTATTGTATTATATATGTATATTTCTTTTTACTGAGACATTTATAACAATTGATACTTGTGGCACATAGAGAGGTGGCGCTTTCATTGTGGAATTGCGAGAGAGCCAGACTACTACATTACACTAGTGAATTTCTTACTATTTTAGTATTTATTTTTATTTTCAGTATATACTTTTTTAATTATAAAAAGAAAATTAACTTTATTTGCTGTAGTTCTTTTGAGGCAGCCTGTCTGCTAGCGCGACATGTCCTCACTTGGAATAGCCATTTTTAATTATTTTCTAAAAATTTCATTTTGAATTTAATGTTATTGTTTTTAAAGAAAGTATTAATTTCAGTTGATTCTATTGTTATTAGATTTTTCTTCAATGAAATGTATATTTGTATTCCTTTTTTTTTGTACTTCATTTCATTTTTTTCTTTGTATTCTGTTATTGTATATTTTTTGCATTTTATTTTTATTTTTTTACAAGACAGACATTTGTACAAAATGTAGATCAAACAGACGAGTAGCTTTTTGCACATATTTACACAATTTCTACACTCTCATGTAAAATGTTTCTCTTTTACGGACATTTTTCCCATTTTGTGCTTCGTTGTAAGATCATAAGAATGACAAGATTTGATGATGATTATGAGAAGATGAATTTACTTTGAGTACTTTGACTCCAGCGTAAAGCGCCCACAACCTGCTCAGCGTCGTTGCTTTTCTTCAGACCGATACCAGTACGAGTATTCAATCTTGAGGAATCACCGATACCGCTTACTGATACCTGTCGTACTTTCGATACATAAAATTTCAATGAACACAATGGCAGATCATTGTAAACAAAGACCTTTGTTTCTTTCTGGTGCACATGATGATTCACCGATGTGGCAAACCGCCGCACTGTAGCTCCAACTACTGGTGAGGAGGACTTACTCAATATCGGTTACTGGTATCAGAAGCCTTCACGAGTACCCAGTACCTTGGAATAAGGCCTGATACTGATACCTGGTATCCTGTGGCTACTGGTTTCCCATTGTTCCTTGCCACTCAGCATTTTAACACACCACCATTTCGTAATGTATGTAGGGTTTTTCATAATGGATTAATTAAAACATTCGTCAATGTGGGGGGGGTTGTGTGCTGAACAAAGTTGATCCCGATTGAAGTGCATTCGTCAACGGAGGGAGGGTGGAGGGAGTGGGATGCCGACATCAAATTTTCCCCATCAAAGTACAACTTGCCAAAGTGACTAGCGCCGCCACTGCCGAAGTTCACGTGCATTTGACGGGTTGGCGGGTGGTAATGTCAAGCCCTGTTGGTATTGGTACGCGCCTCTCCTTTGTTGGTTGGCTGTGGTTGGCTTATTTTACACTTGCCTTATGGCTTCCAGTCCTGTGGTGAAGTTTAGTTTGTTTTTTCATGGTTGGCAAATGTTTACACTGTGTATTCATCCATCATCAATCCATGCAGACATCAATTTCCTATCACATTTGTCCTCAATAGGGTCGCAGGTCAGTTGGAGCCTACCCCAGCTGACTTGGGGTGAGAGAGGCAGGGTTACACCCTGAACTGGTCAGTAGCCAATCACAGGGCACGTGTAGACAAACACCCATTCACAGTCACATTCACGCCAGTGGACAATTTGGAGTCGTCAATGAACATGGCATGGAGATTTTTTGGGGTGAGGGAGGCAACGCCTCAGCCGAGATTTGAACCCAGAACCTCGGAACTGTGAGGCAGAGGTGCTAACCGTTAGGCCACCACTGTGCTGCCAGACTCAACATCGCTTAAAATATAAATAAAAAAATGAACAGGCAGTTTGTGCTTAAGACAATATTGATTGTGTGGTTGTTGTATTAGACAGTCCACAATGTTTGGTCCCCGTTGTCTTGCTTCAGTGGAAGAGCGTGAGCGGTCACAGGGTGGATGGGATGGAGCGTTTCCTGGTTTTGGGGTCACACGGGGTGCACAAACTGGTACACGAGCCTCTGCGAGACATCCGGCTTGCGGATGATGCCCTTCTTGTAGTACTGACGAATGGAGCGGCTCAGCTTGTCGTAGTTCATGGCCGGCCGGTTCTTCCTCAGGCCCCACAGCCGCGCCACGTGGGCCGAATCCTCGATCTTAAAGATACCTTGAGCCGTAAGGACAGCGGCATTTATTATATGCGTTTATAACGAAAACAACACACTCCTCAGTGGAGCTATGTCGTCTATGTTATATTTGGCGCCGCGTAATGAGCCCGTTGTCTTTATGCTTCAGTTATTCATAGAAACATGAAATGCATTGTTGTTGCAAAAATGTATCAACATTGCATGCAAATATATATATATATATATATATATATATATATATATCGTCTTTATGTTTTCATCTTCCGACAAACACTTGCCTTAACGAGTGCTAATATGCGCGCACTGTACCTTTGTCTTTGTTGAGCCAGCGTATGCAACGTCCGTAGTTGTGCGGTTTGAGCAGAAGTTCTCGGAGGAATTGCCACAAGTGGATCGGTTGACCCGAACAAGAAGAATCGGCCTCGGACCAAAGCTCCTCAGCGCCTGCACGTGTGCGAGCACGAGTACAGGTCACTCATTTAAAAAACACGAACAATCAATGCACTCATTCATTCATTCATGTTGTGTTGTAGAATATTTTCTACAGCTTGTGGAAGTTATTTGATGGGGACATTGTTGACTGTAAACAAAAAAATGACATCATTTCCAATAGTGGTTTGAAGAATCGAAATATTTTGAATGGAATCTCTTTGAAGTTTTAAACACGCACATTGTTAGTTGCTCAGCGGTTTTGTTTGTTATTTGGTTAGTGAGTTAGTTGTTTGGTGAAACACTATTATATTTCTAATAATGATAATATATTTTTTATATTATATTTAGTTCATTACTTTGTAGGTCGGTCAGTCAGTTGGTTCGTCAGTCGGTCGGTCAGTCGGTTAGTTGGTTGACCGTTTGGATTGTCATTTAGTTAGTGATTGAGTGTGTGAGGCAGTAGGTTACCCGATTAGTTATCTAGTTACTTGGTCCTTTAGTTAGTTATGTTGTCAGTTTGACATTTGGTCAATCAGTTGGTCGCTCATATATTTATTTATATGTATATATGTATTTAGTTAGTTAGGTATAAGTCAAACGGCTGGTTAGTCTTTCCTTCTGACAGTTGCTCAGTTAGTTAGTTAATTGGTTGTTTCATGTGTGAGTGAGTGAGTGAGTGAGTTAGTACATCAGTTGGTTAGCTACTTCTTTGGTCGGCCATTTAGTGAGGCTAATCACTCATTGGTCGGTAAGTCCATCGGCAGGTTAGCTACCAGGTCAATATGTCATTTGGTTACTCTGTTGTTTAGTTTAATTTGTCAACCAACTAGTCTATATAGTTCATAGTTGGGGGGGGGGGCTTTGCCCCAGGTGCTTCTAACCCAGGTTAAGCCAGGCTAAATGTTGGTACCTGGACTTTTGTTGTCTCCAGCTGTGCACCTTTCTTTCATCCAGGCAGCTGCAGAGAGAAAACACTAGTTTAGGTGACATAAATTTGACACGTCGCTATGTGGGCTTAGCAACTCACTTGACTTCCATATGTCCAGGTGTGCGTGTAGCGTGTCCCCGCACTGCGGCGAGCGCTGGCGGAAGTCCTCCTCGCTCATGGCGCACAGGTCCTTGCCCGTCAGCTCTCGGAAGGTCCTCCCGGCGTGCGGAAGCCGGTACAGGTGCTCCGTCCACAGCAGCCACTTCTGAACATTGCCCACGTTCCACTCCATCGGGTCTAACCCAACGAGTACAACAACAACATTGGCACTCAGGTAAAAAAGAAAGAAAAACAAAACATCATCATAGAGCGTTGTATATTTATTCGTTTTTTTTTTGAGTGGCCGTTTCTGCCGCAATGTGTAAAGTCCTTAATTGACACAAAATGTACAGTATGATCTATTACGAGACAGTTAACTACTAGGGCAACCTCAAAGGAATAAAACGCGACATCAAGTCAATAACGTATTGTATTTGTCGCTTGTTAGCAGGCTACTATCATTATCATGGAGAATGACGGCGGTCAGTGGGTTAGTTTGTTTCTTACCCACATTCCTATACTGTAACGATTTGCACCTAAATGAACCGCCTTCTTGAGTGAGTCTCTTGAAAAGCAGTTGTGTCATTTTTGTGTAATCTGACGACTAACTAATTCACCAACTAACTAACGGCGAAACAAGAGCTTGCCAAAATGGAGATGATAAGAAGGCGACAGCTGAAAGTCGGCTCAGTAGAACTCCATCGTTTTTGAACATTGGCGTCTCCTTTTCCTGCACACGACTGCTGCAAAGTCAACACACTTTTTATGATGACACCTTTACGACAGCGTACACAAGCGTCCGAATGCGCTCGCTGCTGTTTGAGGAGGCCTCGCCCACACCGCGACTGTGTACACGTCTACCGCGGCCGTCACGACCCGACAGAAGCGATGCAAAGGTCGGGATTAAACACATCCTGGTACGGGCAAACACGGCTTTGCGCCACTCAGGATATGATGGAGGAGATCTGTCATGCCGGAGGAGCTGTGTTGGTTTTGGGACTAAGTTCCAGTAGCTTAAATATCACCGAATAAAATTTTCCTTTGCGGCAAAGAACGGCTAAGACGCATGTTACGGAAAACTCTTTGTTAAGTTACCATGTCGGTTAGGGAAGGGGAGGGGAGGCGCGCCTCCCCTTGGGGAGATCCCATGCAGGGGAGGTGCACCTGCAGCGGGGGCGAGCTCGCACCGAGGCCTCCAGTGGGGCAATATACATCCAGTGCAGGAAAACATGCGCCTCCAGTTGGGACGGTCCCACGGAGGTGAGGGCTGGGGTCCCATGGGGTCAATCTCAGACAGGTGAGACAGGTGCACCTCAACGAGCGTGATCCCGTGCAGAGCTGAGGCTGAGCCTCCAGTGGGTACCTGGACCTACCTGCCGTGATGTTGAGCAGCTTGCAGGCCGTCTCGATGTCCTTGAGCACCTCGCCCACCACCATGCTCTGCACTTGCTCCAGAGAGCATTCCTCCTCGGGGCCTTCCATCCCCGGAGAGAGTCCCCGCTCCTGGCTGTCGATGACGGGACACTGCTCCGGCTCCTCCCGGTGCGCCTCCAAGCGAGCCACGTTCGGGGCGGCCTCGGACATCTTGACCAGCCAAGCGGCGTCCTCTGTGGCCAGCATGTCGAAGCAGGGCAGGTAGAGGCCCGGCGTGCCGCTCGCTTTGGCCTCCACCAGGTCCCACGCTTCTCTGGAGTCCCGGGTTCGCTCCAAGATAGTTAGGGAGTCCTCCGGCATTCCGAGCCGGGATCCATAAAGAGTGATTTCAGCTAAACCTCCAATGGAATTTGACATAACGACACCTGTGAGACAGGAGTGAAGCCATGATACAATTTTAAGGAGCAAATGTACTCACTTTAAAAAAAAAAAGAAAAAAAAGGGCAGCAAAGGAAAACAAATGCATGGATTAATATAGTAGGTCACATATCATAGCAATCCCCAAATAAGATGCATCATCGTCTGCATCATTTTAATTTAATTTCAATTCATTCATAATTATAAAATAATAAAACATATAATAATAATAATAATGATATAATCATTTTATTATATTATTTTTCCCAAATATATTTTTGTATACCTACATACTGGTACTATTTTCTACCTACTTACTTATACAGTTTTTTTTTACACTTTACTGTATATATTATTATTCATTGCTATTTGTAATACCTAAGAATATATTTTTATATTTTCATTTAAATACTATATTTTTACAACATTTTTTTTGTTATTCTAAATAATGATTATCTTTGAATATTGGTAATAATTAGTTATATTATTTTATATATTATTTTATCATTTTTAAAATCCTATGAAATTCCATGTTTAAATCATTATTCCCCAAGCATGTAATGAATGATTTCCTCGTCATACATAGAGCAGTCTCAGTACTCGTCACTGTTCGTTATTGGTCAAAAAGCAGCACGACTATTTAATGTCGGGTTTCCAAGATCATCTGGAAAAGATCGAGAACTTACAAAAAGATCCTTGCGTGTCGTTTCGGTCGCTTAAAAGTTTTAAAATGTTGTTTTATTCCTAAATAAGCTCCATTGCGGTTTGTTGTCGATATGGCAATCCAGCAGCTAAACCGTGGGACCCTGTCGTCCAATCAAGAGCTCCATTGCGACATGAGGAAAGAGCCAAAATGATGAGCTGCCTGAAGAACCCTGATGTGTTGTTGGGGGAGTTACCCTGCAGAGGGTTCTAGCCCACACAGCGCTACAGGCAGGCGTGGGGCAAACTGGACGGGGCTAAATTTGTGGGTCAATGGTCCAGAATGGTGGCATTCTCAGGGGGTAGCTGACCCGCTTCAGCCGCTTCACTTTCAAGGCGCCGTCGCCACCGCGGCCTTGTGGCTCCGCTTGTCAGCTGGAGTTTTTTTAATCAAACCCGGCTCGCGTAATGCGCTGGAAGGTGAAAAATCAAACCGAGGTTGCCCTGTTTTTTTTTAAATTTTTTTTTTATCCTTCTTCTTCTTCTTTTATGACAGCAGCACAGCCGTCGTAAGTGTTCTTTTATGGACCTCAGCTGTGGCGCAAGTGTTGTAATCTCAGGGCGATGGCCGTCGCCATGTGTACCCGACACAGGTGGCATACGAGAAGGCGCTCGGCCGGCGGCTTATCAGCTATAAAGAGATGGTTCGAAGAACACATGCGCTCTGTTTGTCTCCGTCTTCACAGGAATTGAAGTCACAATTAAATATTCGGGAATCATCGAGCCCGCCCATCTGGCTCCGGAAGACCCCAGGAAGTGTTCAAGCTAACCTGCTGTGGTTTTATATGTACTAAAAGCCCACTCCACATAATCCATGATAATACTTCAACGACTGTATGTAGAGCTTTAGATTTCTTGGTCATGTCACATTTGCACGGCCGCTTGTCGCCGGGCAGAATTCATAGGGCGCAATCCCGCCTGCCCCTTCGGCCAATCCAATAATTGGTATATGCCAGGCGTGCAGGTAAAGCAAGTCAGACAATGCAGTGTAGGGTTTCATCTTCAAACTCATAGGGAAATGGTTAGTTAGTCATTCAGTCAGTTAGTTAGTTAGCTAGTTAGTCCATTAGTTGTCAGTCAGTCAGTTGGTCCATCGGTCAGTCAGTTCATCATTCAGTCAGTGAATTAGTCATTGAGTCTATCAGTCAGTTCATTTTTTTTGTCAGTTGGTTCGTCAATAAATAAGTTAGTCGATCAGTTGGTCAGCCACTTATTTAGTTATTTTTTCTTTTGGTCTGTCGGTTAATCGGCCAGCCAGTCAATCAGTGCCTTCATTAGTTTGCCAGTTAGTTAGGTAGAAGTCATGCAGTTAATTACTGCGGTTAGTCGGTAAGTCAGTAAGTGAGTTAGTCAGTCAGTTAGTTAGTTAGCCACTAAGTCAGTCAGTCGCTCAGTCAAAAAGGCCATTAGTCGTTCGGTTGCTTGGTTTCATGGCCAGTCAGTCAAGTCAGTTAATTAGCTTGTCTATTAGGAATCAGTAATTCATTTACTCAGGTGACTCAGTCAGTTAGGTCATTTGTCAGTTGGTCAGTCACTCAGTTAGTTAGTTAGTTTTCAGTTAGTTAGCCAGTCAGCTGGTCAATCAGTTAATTTCTTAGTCAGTCACTCAATAAATACTGTAAGTTAGTCAGGCCGTTGTTTGGTCATTTGGTCAGTCAGTCAAGTCAGTTCATTAGTTTGTCAGGTTGTTAGGAGTCACTCAGTCAGTTACTCTGGTTATTCAGTTAGTCAGCCAATCCGTCTGTTAGATTGTTTGCCAGTTGGACACTTGGTCCATCGCTCAGTCAGTCAGTTAGTCGGTTAGGGTTGGTTAACTATGTAGTCACTCAATCAGTTTTCAGTTAGTCAGTTAACCAGTGAGTCATTCAGTTAGTTAGTCAGCCAGTCAGTCCCTTAGTTAGTCTGTCTACTCTTTTATTTATTTTATTTTTTTTGCTGATCCCTAATAAGTGACACTTTCATTTCTTTTGTGACACTTTCATTTCTTTTCGGTGCTCATCTCCCCAAACTTGAATTAAGTTATCGCTCCAGTCTCCCGCAACAACAAAAAAAAAAAAAAAAAGCTGTGTGTGTGATTGAAAGATTGGGAGCCCCCCCACTGTAAATTCTCCTCCTCATCTTCCTTTTATCTCCTTTTGTATTGCCTCTAAGCCACACTTTAGTCTTTCTCCGCAGCCCGCTGCTGCGTGTCAACGCTGCTCTGCGCCAGCTTGCGCTAAGCCCATTAGCAAAGCAAATTTAGCCATATTAACTTCTTCCAAAAGGAAGAGGAGGCACTGGGAAAAGGTGGTGGTGGGGCAGGGGATTTGGGCTGCTTAAATCCCTGACTGATCTCTAAATGAGTTTGGTCAAGAAGCTGATATTCATTTCAGGAGCATTAGACTCCATTTGCTCAGCAAAGTCAGACTCCCCGCCGTGGGAACCGCATCGCTTCCGCATACGTGCTCCCATTGAGCGGGAAGACGGCTACGGCGCGAGGCCGGCTTTTGTTCGCCGTGCGGGATTAGATTTCTCGCTACGGCATTTACCCGCCTGCTCCAAAATGAACTTTAAGGAGAGGGGAAAAAAAAAAAAAAAAAAAAGCGCCGCTCGGTGGGTCACCGGCGGTCAGAGATGCCGCAAAGTAGGCAATTGCCGAAGCTGAAGGGGGCCCCGAGACTGGCACTAGCCCGCTGCTTTCAAACAACAACTTGGCAGAAATCCACCGTGTAGGGCCCGAGAGAAGGCTGACATTGGTCCATATCAACCACACAATTTGGGTTCCCAGGCTGCAGGCAGTGGGGGGGGAAGTATCCAAGCACACATACTTTGTTACTATACTTAAGTTGATTTTTCAGGTATATTTACCTTACTTTTTATTTCTATCATGTCCATTTGAAAACATATATCTGTACTTTCTACTCCTTATTTTGTCAAAATAAGATACAAATGTTACTTTAAAAAAAAAAAAAAAAAAACCTCTGTAAATGATGACACAATGTAAAAAAAAAAAAAATATATATATATATATATATATATATATATATACATATATATATATATATATATATATATATATAGTTCAAGTCCACCAGCGGTGGAGATCCTCATTGATTGATTGACAATTCCCCATCCATGGCCTGATTTAAGAGAATTGTTTGATGTTGTCATTTCCAAGTGGGATTCGCGGTGAATGCGTTGTGTCTCGTGCCAGCCGAAAAACCAGCATCTCACTCAACTCGTCGAGTTTAAAATGAGCCCGCTTGTTCATCGTTCATCATCAATGCAACGATGCGACAGCCAAGTGTTTAGATGGGAGTTAATGAGTAGGAAATTGCCAAAGAGGAAAAAGGGGACATCTTCCCCAAAGTGACCCAATCGGCCAACAAAAAAGCAAGTGTGTGTGTGTGTGTGTGTGAGTGAGATGTTTGAGTGTGTACAGCGAGGCGTCAATGTTTGCTATGAGTGTGTCTTTTTGTCTTGGCCATGGAAAGTCATTAGCACGGGGGGAGGAGGGGGGGGGGGGGTCGTCACACTTTGTTCGGGATCAATCCCTTCAACTCTGCATAATCGATCGATATCTTGGTTTGGAAATACTTTCATTATCTGAATGTTCTGAACTCCTGTTTACATGTCACATTTGCACTGAGCAGAAATGCAAGGCAATTTGAAATTTGACATTCCTAATTGTGAAGTTAATATGTGATGATGAAAATGCATATGGCATATCATTCTACAGTTGTTGTTTTTTTAAATGAAATACACAATAGTGATCAGTTTTTAAAAAAAAATGGTCTGTCGAGAGGTACAGTTAAAATAAAACCCTACAAAGTAGAAAAGAATTCAAATTAAATAAAATAATAATAACCCTAACCCTAAATGAAATACTTTTAAGGTTAGAAAATGCCATATATTTATGTAAAACCTCTTAAAATGACAATAATAAAAATGAAATATTGAATGAAATAAGATTACGTTAAACAAAAGGAATAATATCACTTTGCCCAACTAGTTTCGATCCCCTGGCTTACAAAATGCCATATTATTTATTCATTCATTCATTTTCCGAACCGCTTATCCAATCAAATGAAATAATAAGATACATATTTTGAGATTAGAAAGTGACATATTTTGTTTAGCTTTGAGTCCCTGAAAAAGAGTTGACAAAGTGCCATGGTCTGAAAAAGTTGTATTAAATTAAAAATAAAGTAGAAAAAAAGAAATACTGTATTTTAAAATCACAAAATATCATATTTTCAAAAATAAAAAAAATTAACTAAGACAGAAAAATTTCAATATTTTGAGATTGTACATTGTTTAATTTTTGTGAAACAACATGAAATATTAATAAAACTTTAAAGTTAAATAAAACTACTTATGTCACTTTATACAACTAGTTTTGAGCCTTTACAAATGGAGCTTCAAAAGCCATATTTTGCAGTCCACTACAATGGAATGAAATTAAAAAGTAAAACATTGAAATAAATATTTGGAGAAAATAAAATTCCACCTTTTTGTGAAACATCTTAAAATAATAGATAAAATGCATATGCCCCTTTTCCAAATAGTTTTGAGCCTCTTAAAATTGAGCTAACAAGAGCTCATATTTTGCAATAAAATAAAATTCGTATAAAATATTACTATGATTTTTGTATAAGTATTAAGGCACTCAAGACGAGTGGGCGACCTCTTACCTTGGTTGAAATTGTACAAACGAAGCTGTTGACGGTCGCACGACGAAGTGATGCTCTCGACGGCTTTAAGCCGGGATGAAGTGCGACCACCTGAGGGGACGGCCGGCCGCTGCTTTGGGACGGGGGTGCATGGGGGAGGGGGGGGGGGGAACCCAAAAAAAACAAAAGTGTCGACTTCAAGATAGGAATATAATAATACTGCATTAATAATATGAGTTAAGTTGAGAGTGTCAGCCTGAAGGCCAACTGCACACTTGTCTGGAGTCAAAGCACCTGCGACAGTGGAGGAATTCCATCTCCATTGACAGCTATTTAAATTTATAGGGGCGCCTTGTTTATCTACGCACGCAAGCTGGCGTGTGTGCGCGTCTGTGTGTGCGTACGTGCGTACGTGTGTATGTGTGTGTGCGTGTGTGCGCACATCAGCTCAGGCCTCATCATACAGCGAGTTAACCCCACTGGATGAAAGTGAAATGAGGGCAGCGTGAGCTTGTTTTCTCGGCTGTCAGAACTGTTACATTTACAGTGGCTATAAAAAGTCTACACACCCCTGTTTGAGTGCCAGGTTTTTTGTGATACAAAAAAGAGACCAAGATAAATCAACTTTTTACACCATTAATGTGTTTTTATATTATCATTATATTATCAATTTATACCATTAAATATTTGAGGAAAAAAATCTGTATATTTTTGAAGAAAAAAAAACTATATATATATATATATATATATATATATATATATATAGTGTGGGGGGGGGGGGGGGCGTCGAATGTTAGAGGTTTTTGAGGGGGAAAAGGTTGAAATGACTAAAACTTGCTGATTGTTAATCCGTGAAATTATCCTTACCGTGTCGCATATTACCAATTTTTATAAATGGGTTTTGGGGCGCACAACTGATTCACAAATTCTCCCTAGCAACAGGTAGCGGTGCAGCAACAAAGATGAACTCTGCGTAGGAACAAACACAAATAATACAACAGGTGTTACACGCTTATATAAAACACCAAACTATATTTGCATGTATTTTCTGACAGAAGACAGTGGACATGAATCAAAATGTTGTAGAAAAAGGCAGAGGGATTGGCAAGATAGCGTGTTAGTTTTGGGCTTTAGTCATTTGCATGGCAGTTTCTTTGAGCGGCGTGTGAACTTTCTTTTGGACGCCGAACAACAACGTCACGCCTGAGCGCCGGCCAGCTAATACGAGCTAACAGACGCCATGTCAACGCGCGTGAGTCATGAGCATGTGCAGGTGGCCCCTGTGTCAACAAGGTTGCGCGACCCCGCCCGCCCGACCGGGCTGCCCCGCGGCGGTCAACAAACATTCTTTGGCCTAAGGCGATGGTGATTTTGCGTGAGGTCAAAGGTGACGTGATGCTGAATTCCACTGCGGGATGCTTCACGTGGGCGTCCGGGACGCCCAACACATCATTACATGTTCACGTCCCAAACGCAACGTCACACGCAACAGCTTACTTGCAGTGTTGGAAAAGCGAAAGACTAAAAAGTTGAGTTCACAAATTTTTAAAGGAGCTAGTTTAGTTCGTAATGCCAAATTTTGAAATCAGTTCATCGTTCCAGAAATGAAAACCCTGAACTGGTTGCCAGCCAATCGCAGGGCACATACAAACAAACAACCATTCGCACTCACATTCACACCTACGGGCAATTTTGAGTTGTCAATTAACCTACCACGCATGTTTTGGGATGTGGGAGGAAACCGGAGTGCCCGGAAAAAAACCACGCAGGCACAAGGAGAACATACAAACTCCACACAGGTGGGGCCGGGGATTGAACGCACCTCAGAACTGGGAGGCAGACGCTCTAACGCCCAAAGTTTAATATTTTTGAGAAAAAGATGTATATTTCCAAGTGCAATGTACTTTTTTTTTTTAGGGAAAAAAAGTTTTTCCTTGAAAAAAATGCATATTTTCGACAAAGAAAATTCACATAATATATAGGCAAAAGTCATATATTTTCAAGAAAAAAAAAACCAAAACGTTATTTTAAAAAATTTAACGAGGGCCATAAGTCTCTTCAGTACACAATCATCTGACATACATTGCAGCATTTTCTGCTTCCACATCAAATCGTCTTGACTGGCCGCTTTTTGGCACTGTTTCTTGTCGTTTATGATGCCCGCGGCGTTCCCTCCTTCCTGGTTGGTAAAAGCCACATAATCATATTCCCGCCACGCTGCCAAGTGCCAGGAGCTCCTCCATCAAGCAGATGGCACTTCCTTCCTCTCACGTTGACCCCTCATTGCACTCTCACTAACTTAAGGAAACATTTCCATTCAACTGACAGAACAAAAATACAAGAACGTTACAACCAATGTTTCCCCCCCAACCCTTCCTTTTTCTTTTTCAATTTGTCAACACGCATCTAAATTGTGTGTGTGTGTGTGTGTGTGTGTGTGATGTGAGTTGAGATTAAGATCAGTGATTTCTAAATAACACATTTCTGTTGGCCGCCAGGAGAAACCCGTTTTTCATGATACCGTCGCCACAATTTCACCACCCCCGCCCGATAGATATTTTTTTTTCAATTGTGATATTTTTGTGTGATACGCTTTGTGGCGTCTGTTTGACTTGACAGCAGTTGTCAAACACAGAGAGCGGGGCGACTGAGTAACAATGAAAGCTGTGAGGCAGATACGATATCACTGAATCTTAGCTATTATATATTTTTTAAGTCAATATTTGTACACGTGTGTGTATCCAGGCACACCTTTTAGATTAAACACTTTATGAATGGATTGTTTTCTGCCTAATGTCATCTATACACGCACTGGCAACATTGTTAGGTACACTTACATAAGCATATAAAAGTGCTGTGTTCTCACATTTGAAAAAGATCATTTTAAATGGCGCTGTTGTTAAAACGCTAAATTATTTATAATTGATTATTGTAGGATTATTATATTATATACTGTATATTACATATAAAAAGTTGTATAGTTCAGAGGAACAAAGTCGTACATTTTTAAGTTGTATATATTTTTTTAATATATATTTTCCAACAAAATAATCATAGCGGTCAGAGAAATAAATTTGAGGGGAGGAAAAAAAAAGTATTACAATTTTGTGAAAAAAAAACATTTCAAGAAAGGTTTAATATAAATGGGGCGTGACATTTTCAAGGAAAAAGTCATATTTCCAGGAAGCTGTATATTTTGAGAATTATTTTGTTACCCCTCCCCCCCAAAAAAAGTTGTATATTTTAAGAAAAACAGTCATTGACAGTGGATATAAAAAGTCTACACACCCCTGCCCCTATGTCAGATTTTTGTGATAACAAAAATATGTTTCGTATTTTTCAATTTTGGATGTTTTCAAGGAAAATGCCACATATATTTGAGACTAAAAAAAAATATTTTTTAGAGTTTCAAAGTAACTAGTATATTTTTTTTTCAAAGAAAAAAAGTTGTTTAGTTCAGATAACTTTTTTTTGATATTTTCAAGAAAACAAAAATATATATATACACTTTCAAAATTGATCTATTATTGGGAGAAAATAAATCATATATATCCAGGGGATAAAGGCAATTTTTTTTTGGGCGGGGGGGTTAGAAATCTTTTATGTATACTATTTTACATTAAATGTTTAAAAGGATTTTGTCTGCTGCGTTCTGAATATCATTTGAGATGCATTATTCATTTTAATACACATTTCTTTAACTCTCAAACATGCTAAAGTTTAAAATGAAAGTAAATACGTAAAAAAATGACGCTAGGAGACAATCAGGAAACTCGAGGAACATCCTCTCACAGCACCATGCCGACTTTTCCCATTTTATTCTCCATTCAAAAATACACTTTCAAAGCCTCCGACTGACATACTGATGATAAAAATCGCTTCCATGAAAAACCATTTGGTGCGTGTTTAAACTCAAAGCTGTGAACAGAACAAACCTTATTCGGGGTTGGGGGAATGACGGAAGATGATGAAGATGCGCCAGGTTCCACAACAAGCCCCCCCCCCCCAAAAAAAGAAAAGAAAAAAAATTGAACAACAAAATTCATCAGATTTCTTTGTTTGTGCAAACAGCAGGAAAAGAACATCAGTGCCCAATTCTCCCTCAAAGCGGAATCAGCGTCACCTTTTCCTTGGATTCATTGCAACGCGCGCGCACACACACACTTGAGATTTGAGTTTGATTTCTAGCACCACCTGCTGACCCAGAATACAAATAAATAATGTGGATGATTCATGAGCGGGTTTGGGGCAATCTTCAAATGGTAAACAATCACAAGCACACTCCCTTTTCTTTGTCAATTGAATGCAACACACGCAAACACAGAGCTAAAACACACAGACGTGGAAAAATACAACCACTCACGGGGCAAAATAGACTTTTTCCTCATGGCTTATTCAACCCTTTCTCATTACTTCTGCACGCTTTTGAAAGCCCACCCTAAAAACAAACACAAACACACACACTCACTCACTCTATCCCGTGAAGTCACAGCAGGGCCCCCGTGTGGCTGTTGTCTTTGGGAGAGTTTGTCTATGCGGGTGTTTGAGACGCAATCGCCGCCCAGAAAGATGGAAGTAAGGTAAGCCTTGAAGTAATCGGATACGCGAGCACGAGGGGAATCCAGGTGAACGAACGTGCGGACTTTTTAAGGCCGACGTCTTGTCAAGACGTCCGGGCGACGGCCAGAGTGTGTGGTGAGCGGATGACCTGGATGCTTGAAGAAAAACAAAACAAAAAAACAAACAAAAGAAATTCTGAAAGAAGCGTTCGCACATGCGGGTGAGACGTTTGGTCGCCGCCGCTGCCGCCGCCGTCCGCGTGCTAGGGGGGCATTGTGGAGAGTTGTTAGAAAACAACAGTTCGTCCACGCTCCCCTTTGAGGACTCTGAGAGGTGAGGGCCATTCTAGCTCTGTCCAAAGGGATACGGTCCATGAACACCCTGAAAACAAATGAAAAGATAAAAACAGTCTCAATCTCAAATCATCTTTCCCCATTAAAATGAATGGAAAGTGCGTCATGGTGCTTACAGACTTGTTTCTAGAGAAATAAAGAAAGGCTTACATTTTGAGGAAAAACGACGTATATTTGAGAAGGACTAGGTTATTATTATTATAATTTTTTTTTTTTTTACAAAAAAAGAAAGTATTTTGGAGAAATAACATTTTAATTTGTAAAACATTTTACTTTGTAGACTCAAGCTGCATATTTTTGAGGAAAAAAAAACTAAAGACAGACTAAGAAAAAGTTGTACTTTTGACAAAAACGTTATTTTTTTTCATATATTTTCTAGAAAGTACGTTTCCAAGAAAAAAATAGTTTATTTTCAAGAAAAATGCCACATATCTTTGAAAAATGTTGTATATTTTCATTGATTCTTTTCAAGAAAAAGTTTTTTTTTTATTTTAGAAAACAAATATTTTAAAAAAAAAAAGTTGTATATTTTGAGTAAAGTCACATTTTAGAGAAAAACCTTTCACAGGTCACATTTAGGAAATGTTTTATATTTTGCCCCAAAAATAATTGTACATTTTCAAAAGAAAAAGTTATTTTCACTAAAAAAAATATTTTTTGAGAAAGAGTAGTATACTTTAGATATTTAAAAAATGTGTTTTTACGAAAAATTAATATTGTTGAGAAAAAGTAGTATACTGTATTGGGAATAAACTGTAAAACCAATAAATATGTTTAAAAGACAGTGCTCAAAGCGTACCTGTCCGCGCGTCACCGGCGTCAGATTGGCCCGCAGGCCGTTTGACGCCCTGTTGGCGGCATTATGAGACGCCGTGTTCTCGCCATTGCCTTCGCCGCCGCGGTCGGCGTCTCGCTTGTTCTTGTGCGGCGAGGCGAACGGGTTGAAGTCGTCTTGCACATCACGCTGAGGCTGCGTGTTGAACTCTGTCTCGAAGGACGACAGCTGCTGCGTGACGCCCAGGAGGCCGCCCACCTCCACGCTCAGGATCACCCAGATCACGTCTGGCCACAAACGACGGGCACACGCGTTTCACTTTGCATGTCGTTATGCCATTTATATGATGACACTAGTCCCAACCAGGTTATTACTTAGCAAGTATTGTGTAGAGCTGCTAATGCTGCACTCAAGAATTCTGGGAAATCTGAAATATTCCACAAGGTTTACTAAGGTCTCAATTATAACCCAAAGTTGAAACCCTAACTCTGGCTTGAATCCCCAATTCTAGATTGAGACCCTACTTTGAAACCCTGGCCCTGGCTCGAAACTGTCATTTTTAAACCCTAACCATTGCTTGAAACCGTAACCCAAGTTTAAAAACCCTCATTTCAAACCCCGACCCTCGTTTGAAACATAATACAGGCTTGAACCCAAAACCTGGAATTGTGAAAGAACTTTTTTTTGGGTCACTTTATTTGACATTATATTACAAAAACAATGAATGAATGAATAATGGCTCATTTATTTGGAAATGCCTTCCCACTGCGCCGTACCTCCGTAGAACAAGCCGCTGGCGGTACACATCCTCCACTGGCCCTGGTACATGCCGGGCGAGGCGGGACTTCTCATCTGCACGCTGACGTCGGCCACTTCCCGTGGCTCCAGAGACTTCACCATCACCGTGTTGACGTGGCCGAACTGGTCGCCGCCGATGTACTTGAGGCACACGCCCGCGGGCCATGACTCTGCGCCTGCAGCAGCGAGGGGAGACCTTTTCAGAATGTTTGCAAACGTGAGGTGCCGGGTCACTTGCAGTGAGTGACTCCCGCTTCACTTCAATTAAAAACGACAACAACAACAAAAATTGTTGAGTTTGGGGTTGCGCCCCCAGATACGTGCCAAAAGGTTTAGGATTTTTTTCCCCCCCCCCGAGACCAGTTGGGAGCACGAGATGGTGCCAGCGAATTTCCCAGCAAGCAGCAGCTAGTGAACAATTCTTAAAAAAATAAAATAGCCCTTTAAGCAACAGATATTTGAATGCAAACGATGCACCAACACATGTAGACAGACAATATTAAAAACAACAGTATTTTTACGTTACACACAGGCATTTACAGTGTTCTATATCCTCTGTGAAAAATGACTAATATTACTGCGGGTTATTGAGCGTTTACTCTTGAGTACTCACCAATACCGAGTACCGATACCACTAGTACGTTTGATCCATGAAATTTCAATTAACACAATGACAGATTATTGTGAATAAAGACCTCTTTCTTTCTTTCCAACGCACAAGATGATTCGTCAGTGTGTCAAATGGACGCAGTGTAGCGGCAACGAATGTGGACTTATTCGATGTCAGATTTTTTTTTGCGAATGGTTGTTTGTTTGTATGTGCCCTGCGATTGACTGGCAACCAGTTCAGGGTGGACCCTGCCTCCTGCCCGATGATAGCTGGTATAGGCTCCAGCACGCCCGCGACCCTAGTGAGAAGAAGCGGCTCAGAAAATGGATGGATGGATGCTTACGAACGTATTTGGCCGCCCGGAAGTAGATGCGAGGTCATGGTAAAAAACGACTCAGCTTGCCACGCGAGCATGACGACGGCGAGGCGTACCCGAGTTCTGTATCCTCCAGGTCTTCGTGAAGGGCGTGTCGGGCGGCACCGACTCGCCCTCGCCGATCGTCACGTCTTCCACGAACGACATGGACGGCGTGTTGATGCTGGGACTCTCAAAGTCGTAATAAGCGCCGATGGCAGCCTGAAGGTTCCTAGTGGTGGGGGGAGATGGAAGATGTAAGGATGATGCTAACGCTAGCAGGGATTTGATGCTTCATTGTTATTTTTTTAAAGGTAGTAAACCTTTGAAACCCTAATCCAGGCTTGCCATCCTCATTTGTTAACCCTATCAAAAAACCCTATTTTCAAACGCTAACCCTGGTTTGAAAGACTACTTTCAAACCCTAATCCTGTTTTAAAACCACACTTTGAAACGCTAACCCTGGCTTCAAACCCTAATTACAGCAGAGTCTCAGGTGATTATAATGAATTTAATAGATAACAAATCAGTTGAAACCCTGACTGAAAACCCTAATTTGAAAACCTAACCGTCTTGAAACCCTTATTTCAATTCAATTTCTGTGACATTTATTGTTTGAAAACCTCTGATTAAATGTACACAAAACCCTCAATTTTTTTTTGTTTTTGACCAATTTGAGGGATCTAAAATAATAATCTACTTCAATAAAAAAAAAAACTAACAGTGGAAGTGACTTGAAATTTACACTTATGGATGTGAAGTTTTCTTAAGATATAGAGATTGATAGTGCATATATATATATATATATATATATATATATATATATATAAATTCAAAATAAGTGATAATGTTCTTCCCTTCAGTTTTATTTCAGTACAGTATGTAGTTTTCAAGTAAATAAAACAAATGAGTTACACTTTCAGGTTGTTTTGCAGAAGTTACATTTGTTATCGATGTGAAGAAATTTGGAGATATACGTGTTACATAGGTATATATTAGGTACACTTTTAAAATGTAATTGTTTGACTTTATTTGTGACACAAAATGTAAAGGGAATGTTTGCTGGATTTTTGTTTTATTTCCGCCCTCGCATCAGTCACGACCGATGACGTCACCACACGTACATTACGTGTCTGACGTAACGTCAAGCGAGTGGTAGCCTGAGCGCGGGCTAGCTCAAGCGGACGACGGCTCGCAGGGTTTTAATTAACCCGCTCGGCGAGCGTCAACCTTTAAAAGTCTCCGTTTAACGTGCTCAGTGTGCTTCTTTTACGTCGCCTGCGGGTCATTTTCAGCGTACGAGCCGTGAAATAAACCGAAACTAACTCAGCGCTGTGTCTCGACTCCATTTTATTAGCATGTCGACGTGAGCCAAGCGGCTAATTTATGCGGCTAACTCGCCGTCGTCCCGTGACAACACAACACACCCGCGGCAGGGGGGCCCTTCTCCTCCTCTCCTACTCCTCCTCCCCGGACTCACCAGTTGGTCATGTCCAGGAAGAAGGCGCAGCCGGCGGGGTTGAGTTGGAAGCCCAGCAGCCTCTGGAACTCCGTGATGAGGACGTCCTTGTCCGTGGTGCCCATGCAGCTGAACTTCTGCATGAGCTCCGCGTCCACGTCCATGTCCGTGCCCTCCATGAGGGTGGCCGGGAGAGGAGGGGAGGAGGGTGGGGTGGGGTGGCGGGGAAGCCTCTCTCTCGCTCTCTCAGTCGGGTCCGGGGCCTCGTCGTCTAGCCATAACAAGCTGCTCCAGCGCCACAACAACAAGCGTCAATGCGCATGGCACGACAAGGGGGACGAAGTTTGACGTTGCAACTGTCCAGTGCGTCACCTGCGCCAATCACGTCGTGGCTCGTGACGTCATCTGTTGCTATTTGGAACCCTCCTGCGATTGGCTCATCACTCGAGGTGGCAAGTTGTTCTTTTTGCAGTGGAACACCTGACACGTGTGGGGGGGCATCCAATTTTTGCTGAAATTGTGGCATTACAATTATTTTCCATCACTCTATATGTCGTTTGTTTAGTGTGTGAAAGAGTTAATCAGCAGTCTCCAGCAACCAGGTCTAATTTCCATCATTTTGGACCTCCCTTCAAAGCGAAATCCATACGGACAGCCATTTTATCATGTTAATGTTAATGTTAATTTCCCTCCATTTAAACTGTTTCGGAAATTGGTATGGGGATGGATTAAAAAATTCGTCCTACTTGTGCAAAATATATATTTTTTTAATTTGTCACTTTCATGGATGTATTTTTTTTATATTTAAAAACATGCTAATCCTCTAAATGCAAGCAGTATGTCGGAACGTTTGCGTTAAACATAACGTTCCTGCCGCGGCTTTCTAATCGGAACATTTTGTGGACAAGACACATTTCTGGTGGGAACCTTTTTTGGGAACACTGGAGTGGCGCTTTCGGACGCAGTCTCCCTTGAAACATGCCGAAGTAAGTCGATGTAGTCTTTGTTTGTGGTCCCTAAACATTTACTCCGAAACTTGCGAGCAATGAAACAAACCTGTATATGTATTAGTAGTGGATGTGAAGTTAGCATATGACAGTATGAATCGACCGCGTTTCTATTGAAGGCACAGCAAGCTTTGTTC
This sequence comes from Phycodurus eques, assembly GCF_024500275.1. Lineage (NCBI taxonomy): Eukaryota > Metazoa > Chordata > Actinopteri > Syngnathiformes > Syngnathidae > Phycodurus > Phycodurus eques. The sequence continues at coordinate 24,959,191 of NC_084534.1, read as the reverse complement.
CGGCTCCGTCTAATTTCTGCAGCGAAACTCTTTGCGAAGGGAATTTTTGAGACTATTTTGGACATTATATTATTATTATTGCTCATTTATTATTAAGCAATAAATATCTCGTTAGTAGGTGGATGTTATGAGTAGATTTAAAACCTGGTGGGAATAACTGGTATATTATAGATTTGTATTTAGACGGGACCAGACGCTAGTCGCCTTCCTTCGTAAGTACATACGATTGAGTGAGAGAGAGTATATCGAAACAAAAAATACTCATTGTTGAACATATTTATATCACGCTGTGTTATTTTAATTGAACAAACTTGTAGCCAGTTAGAGTAACACAATATTTGGTGCGGTTTTCAGCGCTATTCTGCATGATAGCTAACATGTAGGAATTAGCACAAAATGATCTTCACTGTGTGTAAATGCTTTTTCAAGGCCATTATTGTAGCCTAACGGTGGATTAAAAACAACAACAGGGTTTGAGCAGTATAAATTGGGTATTATGTAAGAATAGTATATCAGGAAAAATATTCCACAAATGTGCTGTGAACAGTGATAAAAGTGAATGTTATTTCTTTGTAATCTCGATCTACAGGTTTTACTGTGATTACTGCGACACCTACCTGACACACGATTCGGTAAGCACAGCGTCACGGTGCCCATCGCAAACGATGACGCGTACATCTGTTCAATCCATTTCTCCTTGCTCTGATTCTTCAGCCGTCGGTGAGGAAAACCCACTGCAGCGGGAGAAAACACAAAGAAAATGTCAAGGACTACTACCAGAAATGGATGGAGGAGCAGGCCCAGAGCTTGATCGATAAAACCAGTAAGAAAATTGGAGTTTTAGATTGTTATTCAGAAGGGAATTTGTAACAAATATTTCATGAGGTGCTGTATATCAATCAATATGTATTTTTTTCTTTTTCAACAGCTGCTGCTTTTCAGCAAGGAAAAATCCCCCCCACACCATTCGCAGGTGCCCCCCCTCCTGGTAAGACAGCATGGAATGAACAATTTGACACATCACACTTGGTTTATCAAACCAAGTAACTGTGAAAGGGTTTTTTTCTTCTGTAAAACAAAGTATGGAAAAAATACAGATTTTGTGGACAGCCCTGGTAGCCAACTGAGCAACACAATGTAACAAAACATGTTTTCATTGGTTGTTTGTAGCTGTGCCGTGTTGACAGCACTTGGGCGGACTCGCACTCTACCGCCACCACCACTGTTGCAATGAAGACATGCCACAAATAAGTACAGCCCGTGAACATTTGTTTCAGTTACCTTACTTTAAGTTGCCGGTGAATATTGTCATTCATCCAGGTCATTTCGATTTTAGCTAATTTAATATATCCTACTACTGCTGGTTAGAACGTATTGTAATGCTCCCCTGGTCAAGGATAGCCGCAGCCACTGGTGCACTTTCAATCGCTTCATTGAGCAAACAGTCATAAAAGAACCGCGTAATACATTTGTACATGAGCTGCTGCTCAACGCGCAGACGGGCTAACCAGAGCTAACAACAGCCAACTCGTCACTCCTATGCGGAGGCACACGTTGCAGGCCAGTCCTCCTCTTTAACAAAGCTACTCTCATTCAAAGTCAAAGATACTACTTTGTACAATGTGAGGATGGTGACCCCATGTGGACAAAAAATACAATATAATTACTAGTGTAACCTCTGGCGCCACCTATAGAGCTGAGGTAAAAACCTCTTCAGCCATTTAATTCATTCAGTGGCATTGATGGCTTGAGCAGTCAAATGGCCATGATAACTGGGAAGGCTGGCAGTGATTGAGTTAATGGAGTCCCCTCCAGTGGCACTCAAGAAACATGTCAAATTAAAATGTCTCGGTTTGACACAGGGGGTCCTCCACGTCCAGGCATGCTGCCCACGCCGCCCATGGCCGGTCCTCCCATGATGCCCATGATGGGGCCTCCGCCTCATGGAATGATGCCTGGCGGACCCGGTACGAGCTTTAGTTTCATTAAATTAAGCAGGCGTTCAAACGATTTGAAGTCTCACTCACGCCTGCCTTTGTGTCCACGAGCAGGAATGCGGCCACCGATGGGCGCGCCCATGCAGATGATGCCGGGACCGCCTCACATGATGCGTCACCCTCGACCCATGATGATGCCAGTCAGGCCGGGCATGATGAGACCGGACAGATAAGACGAGCGTCACGGATATTTACTGCTGTCGTTAAGCATTGTTGCCACAAGGAGGCGCTGCAGAGTGACGACACCACGCCTTCTGTCTGGATTCAAAGTTTCAACCCTTCGCATCTTTTCTGTGATGTATTTATTCCTATGTAATACCAGACACTCAACTTGAATAGATGTCTTGTGCTGGTGGTCTCCTCACTCTGCAGACACACCTATTAGAACATGGAATTTTTATTTTCAACATTTTTATTGCAATAATTTTGCTTTTTCATATTTCACTGCTTTGAGGAATAAAGCAGTCATTTAAAACCCATGTTTTACTTTTCTCCTTTTCATTTTCTCTGATTTGTGATATCAGTGCAACACAAGAGCTATAGCTAAATACAAGTATAAATATACTTTTGCAAAACTAATGCTCAATTAGAGTAATTAGTGGTTGTAGTTTGCAGTGGTCTACTGTACCATCAAGGGTGTCAAACTCATTTTTGCCGCGGGCCACTTTGGAGTTCTGGTTTAATACTGACAAACCATCAAATTGTTTCATTGCCTCATCACAAACCAAATTATGTCTAAATAGTTTTGAAATCGGATGTGAATGAAAATTGTTTGTCAGATGTATTTTTAAAATGGGTTTGTTGACCCCCAACACACAAAAAATAGAACATTTATATATATATATTGCAATATATCAATTAAAAGTTAAGATAATTAGGAGTTTTGGTACAGATTTTATGAAGACATGATTTGCTTTAGCCACAAAATGATGTAGTGGGCTGCATCTAGCCTCTTGACCTGGAGTTTGTAAACTGCAGGATGTAGAAACAGCTCTCATTATTATGCATCCCTGTAAGCGGCAATAATAAACACTGTTAAATTAACACCTCTGACTCAAATCAAAACGAAGCATTAAAGGTAGAATTTCTGCCAAATGCACGCAGGATATAATTCTATTCTTAATCCTACGAAGTGCATTCTGGGGAAAGAAACCTTCCCTTCCCAAAGTATGTGATGCATCGAAAATGTCAATCGATATATCATATTGGACTGTCTAATCTCAATTACAGTATTAATAAGAAACTTCCCCGACAGATGCAGCCAGAGAGTCATAATGGCCTGACTCAACTAAACCTGACCAATTATCTAAATCTGTATAACGGAGTAATAAAGTCATAATTAGAGACTATGACGCCATCAATATAAAACAAACCAATGAAAATCAGTACAGTGCTAACTGAGCGAGCCTTCATGTACCGAGGACCCCCTGGACCATATCTGTCACTGTACTTTTGGAGAATGAGAGCACATGGACTTTGTCACGTGGTGGTCACTAAGCACCACCCACACATTCTCGCATTCATGCACATTTTATGCAAAGTGTCTGTCACGTGACATGATAAAAAAAACGATGAATATTCAATGTAGAGCTTTTATTCCTATGTTGGGGTGACAAGACAGCGCAGAAGGGAGAAGTTTCATTACGTGTAACTCAAGTGCTATCTGAGGGCCGAGTGGTAGGTAGGTAGATAGATACAGTACATCCTGTAGAGTAGAGAGATTAATAACTATTAATCTCACGAGGGAAATTTAGGAATAAGTGAATGATTATCAGTGAGATATTGTATACAATAAAATGTGGCATCCCACAAGGTTGACTTTTAAATCCTCTACTTTTTAATAGATTAGATAGATAGATTGCATAGATAGATGCATTGGAATGAGATTCTGAGCGAATGGTTGATAAATAAATCTTATGAGAAAGCTGCTCACAAATAACACATTCCTTCATTCTCCTAAAACCGTAACAAATAATACATATTAACGAGGTAATCATAAAATTGTTGCATAATAGTTGGCTGGTCCTTGTGACTTTAGGAAAAGTCTGCAGTCTGCGTTTGGGTGCAGATGCTGACATATGAATATTTAATGTGCTTATTTATAAAACATGTCCGTGCAGCAGCAGGTGAAGGAGGAGAATCACAGCGAGTGTCCACATGGTGCCCCGTGCTAGTGGGGGGCCCACCAGGGGGCCACAAGGGTGGTTTGTGGTTGGTGGGACGCAGGCTGCGCTTAGTGAGGCCAAACATCCAGGAAATGGAGCTCGTAGTCACATTTTGGCCTTGATGTAGATTTTATTTAAATTATATTACACTTTTTCAATATCCCACCTACGAGATAAAGTCGTAATTTTTCAAGTAAGAGTTGTAACTTTACAAGAATAATGTTGAAATCCTTCAAGAATGATTAGTTTTAGAAAAAGTTGTAATTTTACAAGTATAAAGTTGTCATTTAGATTGATTGATTAATTGATGGATATTTATTAATCCCACAGAAGAATTTAAGGAATGAGTGAATGCTCATCAGTGAGCTACTGTAGAATTTGAAACATGGTGTCCCCCAAGGCTGACTTATAGGTCCCCTACTTTCTAATCAACACTGAAAAATCGAACATTTTACGAGAATAAAGTCACAATTCTACGGGGATTCACCTTTTTGAAAATGTTGTAATTATGATTATTATTTAGAAATAAGTCATCATCTTATAAAATGGATTTTTTAAAGAAATTAACAGCAGAATAAAGTACATTCTTTCATTAAGTGTTTTGTGAATGTTTGTGAATTCAATTTTCATTAAAAAAAATCTGACGAGAATATACTTTTTTGGAATGGTGTTATTTTACTAGCTTCTCATTTTTTCCTCTCATAATAATACAACTTTATGGTAGTAAAATTATCGTATTAATCCATTTGTTTTCTGAGAAAAATACATTTTTCTGTAATATTTTGTCCAGTGTACAATATGCAAGAATAAGACATTGGGAGGAAGTCAAACATATTCTATCCAGTTCCATTCTATTTCAACCAAATCCCCATAAGAATGAACATAACGTGTACTAATACGTCAGTCAGCATCAGAAAACCTTTATTACCGGTGCTGGATTTTAATCTTAATTTTTCAAACATTCTTTAATAACATAAAGCTGAAGAAAAAGAAAATGTCAATCTTCTGGTGCTCTCTACACTGAGGTCTTGGACTATTTGGTTATAATTGGGCCAAATTTGAACTTTCACTGAGTGACACCATTTTTGGGGTATTTTTGTTTGTCGACGAGGAGCTAAAAGTGGAAAAAGCTGCTCCATTTTTCATGTGGCCTCACCTCTGATGAGAGCACTTAAATGTTTTATCATCACCTCGGACATATGCTGCATCTGGTCCCGAGCGCCACGGAGAAGCACTTGCAAATTTGTTCCTGTTCCTGCTCCCACAGGGCACAGGTTTACACTATATACAGTATCTATATATAAAAATATAATATATAATACATTTATTTTATTCTATATATTTTTTTACAACGGCGTAATTTATGAGAATAAAGTCATTTTTTTCATGAAAGTCGGAATAAAAAAACCTCACGAGAATAGAATACACTTTAAATAAAGGCTTAATTTAACCAGGACAATGTCACTTTTCATTTTCTTTCAAGAATAAATCATGATCAAATGGGAATATTCTTTTTTTTTTTTAAATCAACAAAAAAGGATTACACTTGTATTGTCTTTAAAAAAGGGAAAAAAAACCTCAGAATAAATTGTAATCTTATGAGAATAAAATCTTAAATGTCCATCCATCCATTTTCTGAGCCGCTTCTCCTCACTAGGGTTGTGGGCGTGCTGGAGCTTATCCCAGCTGTCATCGGGCAGGAGGCGGGGTACACCCTGAACTGGTTGCCAGCCAATCGCAGAGCAAATCTTAAATGTACAAGAAAAAATTTTCATTTGGAGAGAATAAAGTGACAATGTAAGTGAACAGTAGTAATTATGTGAGAATAAAGTTGTAATTGTATGAGAATAAAGTCCAAAATTTACAAGCATGAATTCAAAGTTTTGTGAGAATTAAGACCAAAATGTACAAATCATAATTTCATATGAATAAAGTTGAATTTTAACAGAAAAAAAAAAGTTTTAATGTTATGAGAATAACGTTGCAATTTTTTAGATAAACTCGTAGTCTCGCGGGAGTAAAGTCATCATTTTTGGAGTATGTTAAGAATAAATTGTAATTTTATGAAAATAACGGCGTAATCTTAGAGTAGGCGTTGTCTTGGAGTTTAGAGTACTTTTTTTAGGAAAACTGAATTTTAGAAGAATGAAGTTGCTTCGTAGATAGAATTAGTAAAATTTTTTTACTAAGATTTTTCTCGAAGCAAGTCATACTATTTCTGAAAAAAGTAAATCTAATAAGAATAAGAAAAGTAGTAATCTTACAAGAATAAAACTTTTTTTTTAAAGAAAAATTTCAAACTCTTACAAGTTCAAAGTCACATGTTTTTTTGGAAAAAGAAAACCCTCCTAAAAATACTAAACCTACGTAGATCTACTCAGGCTGACGTGTGTCGAGGATCTCAAGTTAAACTTTAGTACGAATTTCATGTGAGGGAATTTTTTACGTCCAATAAAAATTCTGAGAATATTCTTGTATGATTTCAGCATTTTCTTGAAAAAAGTACGACTTTTTACTCGTAATCTAATTTTTTTTTTTTTTTATCTCACAGAGAAAAACATTAAGAGAAACTAAAGCAAGGTGCACAATTAGCAGTTTAATTCATGATGATTGCAGCAGAAAAGAAGCCAAAGCAAGAAATGTTTTCCCCCTGACCTCAGGGGCCTCAATTATTGTTCACATTTGCGCTTATCTCCTGTGCAGACGTTTCTTTTGTTCGCTCCTGTCAGTCAACAAGTGAAAAACTCATTTCGCGTTTAAAGGAAGCATGTCGGTCGCTATCGCGCCGCGCGCCAATCTGCTTACCACTGCTGTCTTTTGTTCCAAGTCAGCACTCTTCCTTTGTCTTACAACATGAGCGCTTGTTTTATTATATTTTATTCAAGTTTCATGCGTAAGAGCTTTTGCAAAACGACGAAGCACCACACGCAATGGTGACATGACACAGTGTGTTCGCTTCAAGTGGACAGAAAAAAATTCAATGATTTTTAAAGGTCCTATGTTTTGGTTATTTAGACCTCGATAGAGTGACTCTCTCATCTGGACTTAGTATAAAAGTGTCAATTTCATTACAGAACACACCTTGGTTTTGTCATACGAGTGTCCAGAAAAGGCCCTGACTTCTGGTTGACCCAGTTTTGTATCCGCTTTGTCCATATTTGGCTGAAACCACTCCCTTTCCTCTGATTGGTTGCCTCCGTGTAGAAGACCCACTCCTGAGAGCATGCTGGCTCGGGAGCGGAAAGGGAAGGCGCACCTCTCTATATTTTTTTCAAGTAAAAACAATATTACTAAAGTTTTTATTTACAAGGGACAATAAAGTTCTAATCCAAAAGAATAGAGTCCAATTTTTTTGAGGAATAGTTGTAAATTTATGAGAATAAAGTCGTAATTTTCACCCACAAAAATAGCACAAAGGGGCAATTTAACGTGAATACTGTTGCAATCCTACAAGAATAAAGTCGTAGTTTTTAGAGAAAGATGAAATCAAGAACAAAGTAATTTTTCATGAAAAAGTAATACTCTTACAAGAATAAAATTGCATTTTTTGAGGAAAACGTGAAATCTTGTGAGTCACAATTGTAATGATAATGAAGTTGTAATTGTGCAATCATTTTTTTAGGGGGGGAATTTAGTCGGAATTTTACGACAATAAAGTAGTAATGTTACGAGAATTAGTCATATTTCTTGGAGAGGGGGGTGTAATAATTTTCTGATATTTAAGTTGTAATTTGTCAAGAAAGTTTTCTTTTTTTTTTTACAGAAAAAGTAAATCTTATGAGAACAAAACTGTAATTTTACAAGAATAAAGTCATATGCTCGACTGTGACATTATCTTATCTTCGATAAACTTTCATTAATAATATTTTATGATTTCTATTTCCAGTATTTGTTATGGGGAAAATTCCTTCACAATTCAAACAAATCAAGGGCTAAACGGCTTCCTGAAACACATTTGAGCGCTCACATCCTGTTCAACGTCAATACTGTTTCACTCACGTCCTGTAGGTGGCAGTAATGTGTATCTCTAAGGTGGTTGCCAAACTTTCCCACAAATGAAGAAGACACATCAGCGGTTTGTCGACTCAAAAGTGAAGATACTACACATCAACTATGTAGACTCAAAAATGACGATACTAACACCTGAACTGTGTGAGACACAGTGTTGATTTCCTTTTTTGTTTTTTTAATTATAAATAAATAAATAAACTTTAATTTGTCCAACGTAAAACAAGACATACAGTATTGTCGTCCAAAACAGTCAATTCTGCACTCATGGTAACAAACAGAGTGAATATTAAAGTGCTGTCTGGCTTTTGAGCTTTGCAAAAGTGTTTAAAAAAATCCTCCATACAATGTGAAGGCCACAGTCTATTTTTAAGAGAGGTTCTTTTAGCCAAGAAGATTCTATGAGAGTTAAAGTTAGAAAGGCTAAAAGCCTGAGTGGCGGGTCGACGCAGACCGAGAACCATTAAACAAACAACAAAGTTTGACGTGAGACCAGAGAGAGAAAACTTTACCCCAGAATGCGAAACTTCTGTTTTGTTTTTTGTTTTGTTTTAGCTTCCCCCAACATTAGTTATAGCATTATCAGCTAGCCGGATGACGAGAGGTATTATTGCTGTGCTCCTAAAATGTCATCGGAAAATCCCAATGGTGACGTTAACTACAGGTGGGATGGAAAAAGATCAGACTAAACGGTTCCGTCTCTGGTTTAGTAGAAGAAGAAATTGAATTGAAATGTGCTTAATGTTAGCTTCGGCGTGGTACACGCATACCAACACTGGGGCCAGCCGAACTTGGTGTTGACCACACACACATAAGGATTTGCCTGCCTGGCTATCGGTGTGTGTGTACACTACTTTAGAAAACCGGTATAAATGTGGATTCAAACTTTTTCACGGTACCACACATATGATACAAATAAATAACATTAAATTAAGTAGCTAGAGTGATGTTTTTCATACGAATAATCACGCTTTCCTCCCTAAAAATCTTCAGCTTTTTTGAATTGGTGAGGGTCAATTCGGAGCTGGAGGCATTGAAATCTGTCAGAGGTTGCCATCGTCATCCTCTTCTGCTGTTGGCACAGTGAGAAACATGGAGCAGTGCCCAGTCTTTTCACTGACACACACACACAAAACCACATTTCCCGCACATACATGCACACACATGCACTGTTTATCTCCTCAGATTCTCTGCAGCGTACAAAACGTATCTTCTCACGATCTTCACGATAACACGTCGAAGCTGCGCGGTACGTTTAGTTGTATGAATTACCCGTTTATTTATAGACGCTCGTTTTCTGCCGCCGGGCTCAGGGGAACGTCTTCCTGTCGGGGGGTCCGGGAATGTTGTTTGGTGGACAAACAGGCACGGCCGCTTCCTTGAGGTCAGCGTCAGAGCTTTCAGACTCTCTGAGGGGGAAATAAACTCAAAGCCAAATTAATGGACTTTCCCAAACACAAAGCGGACATGTCATTAGGGACACGTGTACATTCACAAACAACGAGATCAACAACAAAAATAAGTGCACTTGCCCATTACTTACTGCCTGAGAGGTGAGTCTTTTCCCATGAAGCCTAAAGTCAAGCTGACTTTGCGGTGTACACCTCTGTGATGTCATTGCAAAAAAAGAAAGCCAGCTTTAGTCGAAGCTTCTTTGGAACGTGTTGTTCATATAGTTTGAACATAATTTGCAAATCATTGTATTCTTTTTTTTTAAATGTATGTTTAACACAACGTCCCAACTTCATTGGAATCGGGGTTGTATTTAAAAAACTCTTTACCAGTACTCATACTGACAAGGGGCGAATCTGGTGTAGAACCCGCGTCACCGACTGTGACAAGTCACTTCATAGCCCTGTTTCATAGCAGTTGACTGGAGTTGAGAATTAGCATTAGCTATAAACTCCATACGCATCACATCGGCTGCAAGCTTGTGACTAAGTTGGACTGCATTGTCCCTGTCAAATAAAGAACTAACGAGATAAAACTTCACAGTCGAAACGGTGAGACTTTGAAGACTGGGAGTTTGTCCTGGGCCAGGTTATATTTCCTATAATCCACAGGTAGCAGACCAGGGATGCTCACACTGTCATTGTTGTTTTAATACATAATTCACAGAGAGCAGGAAGAACCCGGAATCCTAAAGATGCGTTCGTGCGCCACGACCCCTGTGTGCATTGTTTGTTCCACTTCCTGTATGCGCGGCGGCTTCTCTGTGGCGTGCGTGGCGAATGTTCATGAGTCACGGCTGTCTTTCCGCCTTGAGGATCATCAGCCCGCTACTTCGTGTTTGGACTCACAGTACGTGGCTCGTAACAGGCCGTGAAGACGTGATGCTGTTAAACCAGGGGTGTCCCAACCTCGGCCCGGGGGCCATTTGCCGCCCGTCGTGTTCCGATTTGAGACCATATCACAAAAAAAAGATCCTTAAATAACTGCTTTAAAAATTGTCTGCTTCCTATAGATTCCTCTTGTTTTGGTTCTGAATGTGGAAATCTGCTCAGTCCAGGGGCAGATCTATTAACTATTTGCCTTGTTACCTTTAACAGAAACCTGTGGCATAGCAGTTTTTTTTCAAAAATAACTATAATATATAAACAATACATAACTGCTTGATTGATTTGTTTTAGCGTGTTTAATAAATCGTAGTCAGTGAATTTGAAAGTGGTCCTTGCATCCTTCCATTTTTTTGGAATACGGTCCTTGGTGGAAAAAGTTTGGACACCCCTGTGTCAAACCATCACAAAAAATAGCATGCACATCCTCATCCCAGTCACGGAGATCATCAGACGTGCCCTTCTTCACTTGGTTCCATTAGATGTGGCGTTTGTTTTTCGCCGCCTCAGCACTATTCGCGGCAGCGTGATATCCCCGCACCCACCCCAAGGGAGCGAAGGGGGTCATCTTCTCTGTCACGGCCATGAGAGACACGAGGTGAGCAATGCAGAAGAGCTTGGCTGATTGAGGGCACGGGCGCCCAGGCGTACTGTGCGTGGAGATGGCGGCTCGAGGTCGTCATGGTGACACCGCGCCGAGATCAACGCAGATCAAAGAAACACAATACAAAGCAGGTAATAAAAGTTAAAAGGATGATCCAACGAAACAAAATCCTTTTTTGAATAAAAACATGATCTATTACTGTCTGCTAAAGGGGTTAGGGTTAAGGTTGGTTAGGGTCAATGTTAGGGCTTAGGGTTGATTAGGGTTTGGGTTACATTTTGTTCGGGTTTAAGGTTGGGTTGGGGTTAGTCACGAGGTCGAGGTTTTGGGGAACTATAATTTGCCTAAATGATAAAAAGTCGTCTTACTAGAATGTTCCTAAATAGAGAGCACAACTCCACCAGTTCACGTATCAGCACATTGATCCAGATGGCCACTAAAACTGAATTTCTTCTTCCTTGGCCCACACACCAGAGAGACACGCAGTAACACTTGTGACGTCACGTCTGTCCTCCAAAACTCCAGGAGCTTGAGTGTGACCTCCATTTCAAGTGTCTTTGGAAGAGACATTCATAGAAGGCAAAGCAAGGAGACTTCAACGTGCACCAGTAGCCTGATTACCCGGCTGTCAGTCCGAATAATGACCAGCCTCTTGGGATGCTTGGATTCTCAGTCTACCCCAGAAATCTTGGGATATCCTTGGGAGAGGACATTAACTCACAGCAGGAAAAGCTAACTAGGTAAAAGGAAGCACTTGACTAACTGCTGCCGTTCAACTTTTGAAGCTGCACCCCCCTTTAACATCACAATAGAATTGGTGCACCCCCCGCAAGATAGAAAACAAAGCCTGTTTCAGGCCAATACAGGCAAAATGCTGATTTTACCTTGTAAAAGAAGACGAGCCAGCTTGCATTGTTTGTTTTTATGTAAAATAGGAGAATATTACAGCACAAATTTTAATATTTTAACTTTTTATTTTATTTGTGAAAAAAGTCACATTTTGGGAAAGAACCATGTAAAAGTGCAATCATTAGACCAGACTGCCAATTTACTTTTAATCCCAGGTTAATGTCAAGGTTGATAATTTGGTTAGGGATTTATCATAGTAAGTAGTAGGGTTGTTAGTATTCGAGTTTGAGTTAGGGATAGGGTCAATCTTATGGTAATGGTTAGGAATTGTTTCTTTTTTTTAGTTAGAGTTAGGGTTATTGGGAGTAGAGTTTGGGTTGTTAGAGTTGGTTATGTAGTGTTATTGGGGTTTATTAGGAGTAGTGTTGGGGTTGTGGTGTTTAGTGTTTGCGTTAAGGATAGTTTCGGGGTTATGGTTGGGCTTTATGAAAGTTAGGGTTAAGGTTGTCAGAGTTAAGTGACAGGGTTTGGAATAGGTTTAGGATTGTTTTGAGTCAAAGTTACAGTTGTTAAAGGTAATGGCTGAGTTAGGGTAAGGTTTTCCCTCCTTGGGAATGTTCCTGAGACACGTGGACCACCGATGTGACTGCCGGGCAAAAGTATGTGCGTCTGCCTGAGGGATTGGAGGGGAGGGCAACAGGATACGACCAGTGGGTGGACCTTGTTGACTCGCACTTCCACTCCCTTTCCCTTCACTTCACTCCACTTGACTTCATCTTTGTCTTCCCGTCTCACCACTCACTGACATATCTTGGATATCCCAGAAGGAACCACCCTGGCATAAAACAATGGCACTGCGCACGCCGGATGCGGATCCCTCCAAAGTCATCCAGACCGACGGGAAGGAGCCCGGCGAGGTGACGGCCGGGTTCACGCCGGCCGCCGGCAACCTGAGGCTGACCCGAACTTTGTCCAAATCGGACTCTGACTTGCTGGCGCCGCCGCTCGGAGAAGACGACGGAGGTCACGCCGCTCGGAGCGGATCCGTGTCCAAGTGCAAGCCGGGCCAGCCCTCCAAGGAGCGAATGCCTTCCTTCGCCTCGGAGTGGGATGAGGTAATCCACGAGCCGGATTTGAAATTAGGACGAGAGGCTGATAAAAGGCGCGACTCGGGATTAGTGCGGAAAGAGGCTGAGGCGGTGCGTTTTGGAAAGGGGAGGAAAGATGTCCTGCAGAGGCTGCTAGGGTAACGCCTGCGGGCCGCCGCTCGGGCGCGCGAACGTCCCGGTCACTGGCGGTGTCCTCTGTGTAGCATCCAGGGCTAATTGGGCCTGTGCTGTCAAGACACATCCACTCAGTGTTATGCCCACTACCCTTTCTCACCAACAGGGGCGACGGCGAGCAACAGCAGCTAAAGTAGCAGCCAGGAAATTCTTTTTTTAAATTTAATACATTATTATTTTTTATTACATTCTGAAACGGCGGCACAGTGGTCGACTGGTTAGAGCGTCACCCTCACAGTTCTGAGGTGCAGGGTTCAATCCCCGGCCCCGCCTGTGTGGAGTTTGCATGTTCTCCCCGTGCCTGCGTGGGTTTTCTCCGGGCACTCCGGTTTCCTCCCGCATCCCAAAAACGTGCATTAATTGGAGACTCTGAATTGCCCGTAGGTGTGAATGTGAGTGCGAATGGTTGTTTGTTTGTATGTGCCCTGCGATTGGCTGGCAACCAGTTCAGGGTGTAACCCGCCTCCTGCCCGATGACAGCTGGGATAGGCTCCAGCACGCCCTCGAGCGACCCTAGTGAGGAGAAGCGGCTCAGAAAATGGATGGATGGATGGACATTCTGAAACAGCTTTGAATCCTGTGGATGCAATACTACTACTACTTCCAATTATTATTATCATCATTACTATTGTAAAATAAATGAATACATATTTTGAATTTTAAAAAAAAAACCCTAACTATAAGCAAAATAAACTTACTGAGTTATATTTGTGCAATAACAATATTAATACTACAGTAAATGTTGCAACTGTTTTAGCATTAATAAATAGCAACAATTAAATACATTCTACTATTATTGTAAAATTATAACTATATTTAATAAAAATAAGAATTAAAGCCTTTGTGTTTTTGCACAATAATAATAATATTCATAATATTGAACATATATAATGTAAATAATACATATTAGGCTATTGTTGTTATCATTGTAAATATATGTAATAACTATTAGAACTGTATGAAAATTCATATTTATTGTGTTATACAATTACAATCATTCAAATTATGACATAGTTATTCTTATCATGGGATTCCTAGTATCTATTACATATTTGTGACTGTAAAATCATGAGTCAATTAATGTAATAATACAAAATATTATATAGGTGTTATACTAATTATAAGCATATATGTATATATACAAACACACACACACACAGACACACACACACAAACACACACACATATATATATATATACATGTTTGGGAAAAGTCACATAATTAAATTTATAATACTAAATACAACTGCAATAATGACAGTTTTTATTGATTCATTGTTATTGTTATTATTATTTGTAAGGGGTTAGGCCGACCACATGAAATATTTCGGGATTAACTGACGATATGATGATTGTTTGAGCATTCAAATTCAGTGTAATGACAATGATAATGAGAATGTCACAAACATCTCATGTCGTCTTATAATTGGCTTGATATTTTCAAATGCCTTGAAAATGTGTTATGCAAAAAAAAAAATACAAAAATCAAATCAAATTCAAATGAAAAATGAACTCGCCGATGCTTCACGACAGTGAGGTCGCAGCCAGTCTTGACATTTGGCGGACATGTTGAAGTTTGTGTTCGTGCACAAGTCGCTGTCTTGTCATCACCGCAGACCCTGGTTTATACCCGCCCCCCTCCCTGACACCAGCGTTTATTCAGGCCGTGCTGGGTGGGGTGTCCTGTTCTCAAGGGCTTCCTGTTGTTGCAGCTGCTCCCCGATTGTCTGATCGTGTGCCCGACTCGTTTGGGCTGTTTACGCACAACGCTAAAGATTTTCAGTGTATTATCTCACGAAGACATCAGTACACACACATTATATTTACATCTATATGGAATAACATGGCGGGAACCAACTCCCTAAGTACATTAAATACAAATGTAATGTGTTTATTAATAAGGAAAATGGCACGCTATAATATCGTACTTTATAAGAACATAGTAGTAACACAATTAAATAAAATGCAAAGAATTACAAAGGTTTGTGCATCATGATTCATTCATTGCAGCTCCTTCTGGTGTGTGTGACTTGGCCACCCGGGGTCAGTACAGTACGCTCATACAGACAAAAACGAAGACGAGTTTCACAACTACTAACTCAATAAACTGCAGTAATATTAGCGGATTGACGCGGCCGCTGTAGGACGAGAGGAAACTGGCGAGAAAGTGTGGATATCTGAGCGGCTCTTGGCAATAATCACCCAATTCATTGACGACCCTCGTGTATTCCAGCAACAGAAACTCGCTTTTTTAGCCACAGGGACTGTACATAAGAAATTATGAAGATAAAGTAGTCAAGTATGATTGTAAAACTATGTATATATATATATATATATATATATATATATATATATATATATATATATTCAAAAAACTAGTTGCTGAACCCCGCATACTGTGCGACAGGTCAGTCGCGTTCGGCCACATCCCTCAGTGTTCTTCGGCCTGAAAGGTTAAATCCAACGAGTGTCTCTCCTTGTTCCACTGGTCCAAAAAAAAAAAAAACAACAACTAATTGGACTGTTCTATTTTTGCACAGAAGCCACAAACCAAGTGTGCTGTTTGGGCAGCTTTAATAAGACACGTAATAAGATGCGGTCACCTCGTATCCGCACTTTGTATCCACATCAGTGCAGATTCGGGCAACCTAAAAAGCTGATGTGCGCGTGGCCGTGCACAAGCACCACACTAGCGGCAGACTCATTTGATGTAATATTTAGTGTTTGAAAGAGCCCCCTGCACTGGCTGGCTGGTGGCATCAACACTGTGAAAGATGAGCCTTGATTCATTTGGAAGGCAGGCGGGCGGGGGCACGTGGGACGCGTGGCATACTGCGCCTGAAGCAACGCAAACCTCATATTCACTTCTTGAATTAACCCACTTGCATTCAATAGCATGCACACACACACACACACAAACACACACACGCACACAGACACACACACACACATTCTGTAGTTGACATTAGATGCAGCCTAAGTGCACCTTTATTGGAGTCTGTCATCAAAATGTCACTTCTTTGGGAGGGTGCGATGATTTATTTAAACGCTCGACTATGTCATTGCGTGGTGCACATACGGTGTCATTGCACAGCCTGCAATCTAAATATTGGACATGAAATACATATTTCTAATCATTAGGGCTCGAGCACCATGCAAAGACCCGCTTGGAATTGTTCTGTTCTTCTGAACAACTTCAACTGGATTGCCTTGCCACGTCATAGAAACTCAGTAATTTTTGCGAGAGCGTGTATTTCTGGTATATGTTTTCTATATATAAAAAAAAACCTAATTATCCCCCGACACCAATTTCACTAATCGTCATGAAATTGGGGGGGGGGGGGGGGGGGCATCATAACAGGATACATGAAAAAGTCTCAAGAAAACATGCCCAAAATTGAACAGGAAGTCGGCCATTTTGGTTTCAAGCAGCCTATTGGGGGGGGTGGGGGGGTGGGGGGGGCTCGTAATTCCAGGGCTCGTACTTCGACAAACTCCGACTGGGGAATTTGCCAAAATGAGCCCCAATTGGAAATCCGAGACAGATGGGAATTGTGAAGCTTTTTTTTTTTTTTTTTTTTTTTTGGCCTACGCCATCGTACGTGTGTGGCGGATGGTGTCACAATTCTGAGGATTTGCCATGAAAAAAACTAAATATTTGCATGACTAAACATCTTTGGATTATTGTATTTGTAATTAGTTATTTGGTCACCTTAATATTGCGTTACATATCCACCACAATATCTTCATGCTAGGATCTGTTGCCCTCTTCATTCTCTTTACTGTAAAACAAACGGGAATTTGGTTTGGCGATTCACCGCGAAAACGCTCAGGGCACGACCCCCGAACCTTGAGTATAACATGAATATTGGAAAAGCTATTAAAAATATAAAACCGTACATCTGGGAGAGTGCACCACACAGGCACAAACAACTGCAGAGACAACTTATTGAGAAATTCCCAGTGAAACATTCCCAATGTATAGTCATACAATCTATCTCAATCTTATGTAAAGTTCCTAAAATTAATAAGGAATCACACAGACACACATTTACTGTATACGTCGAAAGCTTGCATGAGTAATGACTTGAGGAATCCTTCCGGGAAATAAGAAGGCGCACTAAGAGCATACGTGTAACATGTACAACATTCGCCCCCTGGGGTTCGAACACACGTAGCAAACGTGCCGATCATCATACGGTAGACGTTATGCGGCTCTCCGAACGCTAGCTGCGCTATCGATACAGGATGAGAGAAGAAAAAAAAAAAAAAAAAAAAACGGTTAAGATGATCGAGGAAAGCAAATTGAAAAAATGAAAATTGTGTAAAACCAAATAATTGTGGGAATCTCCAAACTACTTACTCCCATCTCCTATTTACAATTTCAAACTAGACGATTCCCCCCAACTTTGACGTTACTAGCACCTTACTAGTGCCGTCATTGGGGTCATTCCCTGAGTGCGTGTCTCCTGAACGTCCTTCTCCCACCGTTTCTCCCTGTCCTTATTCTGCTGCGTGGGGCAGCCAAGCAGTAGAGCCCCCTGCCCCTCTGCATTACTTGCTTATGTAAAACGTTTAAAAAATGATTTGAAAGTTGCTGATATATGAAAATGAAATAGGACGGCTGTCATCCTATCTCCCCAACAGATTGAGAAGATCATGGACCTGATCGGCGCCGGCATCCAGACATCCGACAAGAAGCAGGCGAGCTCAGGTAACATTTTTACCCCCCCGTCCCATAATGGTCCAATTTCATTCAAGCGGTGCAGTGATTTTTATTTCTCCGCCTTGCCCCCCCCCCACCTAGAGAAATAAGCATAATTCATTGGTGTGCTAATAGGAAATGACAAGTGGGGGCTCGGGGATTAAGTGAGACTTAGTCAGGAAGGCTTTGTAGAGCTTGTTATTGCCCAGTGCCGAATTGATGATTGGCTGGTCGGGTTTATGCGCCGGGTATCGCACGCAGCGACCTTGTGACTGATTACATTGGCTCGCATTATTAGCACTTTTTAATACGGGCTGTAAAATAATCAGATATACTTGAAAGAGCTAAGGCAGGGCTACGATGACACTCGGGACACCTTATCCTCATTTGGAGCTAATGTTCACCTTCATAGATGCTCACCTCCTGTCATGAATATTCATTCATTATTGACTGAGAAATGAAAGAAAAATTATGAAAATTGATTTCAGATGTGGAAGTGACAACACATTATCCTGGATTTTTTTCCTTCTACTCTTGCATGGAAATTCAAGCTATATCACGGAAATTTTTAGTGGGATCATTTTATATGGACTTTTACAGTATGCAGTGGTGCCTCGGCTCACCGGTGATTTGAGGTGCGAGCCGTCTCTCGGACAAATGTTTTGTCTTGCGTTGCAAGCAAAAATTGGAGTTACGAGCACTAGCTATGGTAGCAGTCAACTTTACAACAACCAGCAGTTCAGCAGATAGTGAAAAAAAATCTTCCAAAAAAAAAAAAAAGAGCCCAAGTGCTTTCTTGAAACTGTTTATGGCTGCGCCCATGTAAATTTTAAAACTGAACATAAAACAAAGGGAATTTATTTAACCAAAGCATATTAACTTTGTCTTATGAAATTATGCTAGCTTAATGCTAACCCGATGAAAAACACCATAGCTGGGATAATGAAGCTAGCATTTATGTTGTAGTAATAATAAACCTTTAAACAAGATATTTGAACACAAGCAGTAGCAATACATGCTGACAAAGCATAAAACACTCTCAGGCATATATTCTTTATCCTCTGCGTGAAACAATGAATATTATTTTTGTTTAGTTGAGGCGGTCTTCTGCGTGGAGTATGTGTATGTATTATACTGCCCCCTAGCGGCCATGGCGCACACCATGAGCATCATAATGCCCATTGAATTATGATGATGTGCAAACTGTTTAACACTTTACATGCTATTCAATGATGTCATTAATGTACGATTTTATACTGTAAAATACTATAGAGGGCTATTTTTCTTCCATTACAATTTTTTTTATTGGTGTTTTCTGAGCGGCTGGAACGGATTAATTAAATTTCCATTCATTTCAATGGGGAAAGATGATTTGAGATATCATAAGTCAAGGCGCCGCTTAATTTTGTTTGACTCTGCTTTGTGTGCGACAGCATTTAGTTCCAATTCTGATTCCTGACAAAGATCGCAGAAAGTAACTCCGTGGTTGTCATCACCCTTTCCTCAACGCCCCATTTCCTGCACATTCTTGGTTCTAATAGCTACCGGAGCGCCCGAGGTTCTTCTGCATTACATAAACGGGAATATGCAATATGTTTGTTCGCCTTTTCCGCCTCACCGCACACACACATGCCATATACCATAGGTGTGTGTGCGCTATTTATAGGCGAGTGCCCCACATTCAGCTGAGTCACGTTTGCCGCTCAGGAGGTTATCGGGATGCATTTCCGCTGCCGTTATTCAAATGTGTGTCACGCGCTAAGGAGCCGACGTTTCAGGATGACTTGTGTAAAAGATTGGAGCGCGGCATTGTGAGTAACGACACAACGTGTGGATATCAATAGCCCATCAGATGCGTCACCGGAGGGGGAACAAAAAACATCACTGAGGTGTTCCAAGGACAGCTTGGGCAATGTGTCGCATGTAAATGCGCTTAAAGGAGAGCGAGTGCGAGCGGATGAGCATCAACAATGCAGTTTTTGTACGCACACACACACACACACTGATGTTCCCCAAAAATAAAATAAATAAAATCCTGTCCTGAGTTTCCCTGAATTAATTCAGCTTTGCCGCCCATTTCCTCGCGCGTTGACAAGAAGCCGCCGCTTCTTCAGATAAAACCAGACGCTGCTTTTTTTGTTGTTGTTTTTTTTTTTTGACCTAGCTAGCATACTCCAGCGTGGCTTTAACAAGCCGTTTAATGCGGAATAAGACGACAGTGCACCTCGGGAATCACCTGCAATACCGTAATATGACGACATAATGATATCGTCCATACTATATTGGATGAAAACGATTGACGATTCACCGAAAGTATGTAATTGAAGGAAATCCATATATATATATTTTCATTCTTATTTGAAACATGCTGTTTTTGTTTTGTTTTTATATAAAAAGATAAAAAAAAAAATCTATGTGAGTTAAGAAGGGAAAGGTTGCTGTCCAAAAAAAAAGATCAAACATACGGCTACACGGTTCCAGCCTATTCACGAATTCACCACAAGATGCTGCCAAAGCCCTGGCTAATAGGAAAGTAGTAATTGGTGTCAAGGAAGTACGTTGAGGCAATGCATCACGACTGTCCCAAAATCTTTGTATGTCAGGGAGGAGTTGGTTTAGCCTGGGTTGTTAGCTGAGGTTATGGAGAGTCTTCGCCACATGCATATGTTTTTACGCTGCTGACTGTGCTGTTAAAAAGCTCAAGCTAACAAATGGTGGAGGTCTCGCTTTTGCTCGACAAATGCTATTTTTAGGGGTCGTGAATGCAACATACACACTCACGGTAAACCATTTATTTTTAAGGGTAATGTAAGTGTTTGGGAATCATCGTTTATTATATTTACGTTTTAAACTATTAATACGGGCAATTATACATTTTTAGATTGTCAATTATTCCCAGATTTCTTTTTCTGCTACTTGCGGCTGGGTTTGGCCCCTAACTCACCCCTGCAAATAAGCAGGAGTTTACCCTTGATAGCGACGAAATGCTTCATGCGTTTATACGAGTTCTTCAGATCCATAATATTGTCATTTCATATGTACTTGTGGCTAAAAAGCAAAGCGTGGAGAGTCTCTGTCACTGAAACGCACCGGTGTGCAGCCAATGCATGGGCCATCATTACCAATAGCTTCTCAAATATCCTCTCTCGACTTTATTCTCACCAATTATCTACAGTGGCCAAGGGCAATCCGCTTCTGCCTTGACAATCACGACATGGTGTTTGTGGTTCGATTAAAAAATTTTTAAAAAAATAAAACAATACAGTATATGTGGAGCCTCAAAACGTTGTTTCCCGATATAGATATAGAATAGATGTAGAACATCAAGGGTAGCATTTTTTTCCGTTGCAACACCTCGGTCCACGTGCAGCAGGGAGTCGCCGGCAGTAATTAGTTCACGATCGTTCAGTTGCATCGCTTTGTGTGTGGCGGCTTGAGCTTGAGTTACGAGCTTGGCAACGAAATCAGTTACACTCGTAGGTCAAGGTAAGACGAGACATGCTTTTTCACTTGGATGACCTCATCTTTCATAGCATCACAGTCAAAAAAAAAAAAAAAAAAAGGTTGATACGTACTTTAGCAGGAAACCGATCCTGGTGAGAGATGAGGATGCAATCATCATATCGTGATTCTGGCCCACTTTCCCCTCCTGGATGAACAGAATTATGTCTCTCTTGTTGTCCCAAAGCAATGGAAGTTACAGGAACGGGGCGGTTGGTATTTTTAACAGGCTTTGTCTGGATGCGCTGGCGTAAAAAGCTCCTTTTAGTCAAGCTGTGGGGGTCTCACGCTGAATTAGAATTAGATCTTTCTTACTCGTTATTAGCATCTTAACTCGCCCATGCACGGCCTCATCTCCCTCAGCCGCAAATGAGCACTGGTGGGTCACGACCCTCCCGTCTCTCGTGGCCCTTTTTTTTTTTTTTTTTTTTACCTCATCACTAACATGGAGCAGCAGCACGGCCTGCCAATCAAACTGAAAGGCCACTCAATAGCCCCTCGTTTGGCCTTCCTCACTCGTCGCCATCTGGGAGGGCGATTGCGCGTGGCTTGAAAGTCTTCATAATCCCGCTTCAGATAACGCCAACGAGCACGGCCGCCGCAGTGAGCAGCAATGCATGATGGGATTTCCACTGCCTCGGCACCAAGAAGCTCTTACGGGATTTATTAGCAAATTCATTAAAAATCTCCACCCATCCATTTATTTATTTGCCACATACGGCTGGAACATTTAGCATCCCAGCGAACACCCTGGACTGATTACCTGTCAAACACTTGCAATTTATATTTGCATCCCTGTACATCAAAGACTATTAAGACTCTTCACAGAGCCGACACGTACGTTTTTGGAGAAACATCAAAGACACGTTAGTTTTCAGGACCCCGACAATCTAGGCAAACATCAAAGACAATTACGAGTCTGAGTTTGTTTTTGTAAACATGTAAGACAATTTAGACCCTTCCAAGTATCAAAATGTAGTTGTTGGGTGAACATCAAAGACAAGTTGAGAGTCTTCATTGAAATGAAAGCGTAAGACTTGAAATGACCAAATATACATTTTGGTCAATGATGATATTTTTTTCCTTTTCATGTTAATGAAGTTAATGTTAACAATTGGTACGTGTACATTTATGATGCAAGGTAGTGTCAAATAACTCTTCATGCAACCTCTGGAGACCATAAATCTCATAATAATGTATAACACAGGGAACATTTATGGGTCTACGAGGTGATTTAGGTTGTTTTTGTGTCAACCAAAATTCTCAATTGACAATTTAGAGACTTGGATTGACAGAATATTGCTGCTTTATGTTACTTCTGACCTCAGCAAGTTGATCTTGTCTATTATTTACTCTCCATCGGGTCGCGTCTACGCACACATTTTTGGTGCATGTCCCTCAGTCTTGAGGATGAACTACTGAAGCGTTGGCTTGTTTTTCGCTGACCCCTGTTGCGTTTTCCCATTTTCTGTCCGAACCGTACAGGCAAATCGTTTTTCCATCTAATAATCTAATCTAAAATAATCTCTACACAATCACCATGCTTTGTACACCATATATTACGTGGGATATACCATACCATGTTTATTTTTAGGTTTGGAGCTACCGTAGTAATACTTAATGCTATTAAGATCAAAGTCTCCCCAGACTGTCTTTTTTTCCTTTTTTTTTTTTTACATAAGATCCAACCTGCGAGCGTGTTCTCGAGCGGATGATGTGAGAATACGGTCCGACACGACAGGAGTTTGACTACTGCCTGTCATGCAACTCACTTCTGCAGTGCAAATAAGAAAAAAACGTAATACCTCAAATCAAGGCGAAATATGCTTGCTCTTTGTCAAGATATTTCTTCTTACTAGGCAGTTTTTGTGTAAGATTATTTCATTTATTTGTCTGTGGTGTGAGCCACACGCTCAATGATGTGTGCTGCCGTGTTTCATGACTTCCCTCGAAGCGTCTGCGTTATGTGGACCTAAATACCGACGATATCAAGCGAGGAGGTAACGCCGTCGATGAGCGAACCTCCGGAAGCCTGTTAGCTCGCGAGCTAGCTGGTGGCTAGCGCCGCACGTTGAGGCGCTGAGAGCCCCGCGACAACTTGGTGGGCTATATTCCAGCCAGCGGAGGCTTTGAGCGAATTTATTTCTGCAGCTCAAACTGTGAAGGCACTGAGGTTATGCTTAGAGGTATTTGATTGACATTTGAGCAGGACGTGGTTTCAGCGCATTCGGGGAACACGGCCACAGCGTTCGTGAGTGGTGACGACGGCTTGACTTTTCACGATTTTCAAGCCTCATTTTTTTTGGGCTCATTCAAATTTGGCAGGGTTGTTAACAACACTCCTCTCTGTTTTGTGTTAAATTTAGAAGACATTTGCTGTATTTTTCACTTGACAGGAATTTCAAATTATTCCAAATTTCATCACTTTTTTTCTTGTTCTTTTAAGCCACCACCACGCCCCCCCCCCCGTACCCCTATCGACCTCGTAAACATTTGTGCCATTTGATGAGCTTCTTTGTTCCAGTCAACCCCACTGTGTTCACCTTTGAACATGACAGTCAATGCATTGTTGTTGGTTTTTTTTCTTGTTTTGTTCTACCTATGATGTCCTTTCTGCACCGGTAAGATCAGGGCACCTCTGCATGTGCATCTCGAATCAGTTAGAGCGCAAGGGAGCGAGCGAGAGAGCTAGAGAGAGAGAGAGAGAAAGAGAGAGAGAGAGAGAGAGGAAAGCGTAAGGCGAGGAGGGGTGATTACGTGGAGCAGCACCCCATACGGCAGCCCTGCAGTGCGATCTGGAAAGAAGGGGGCTTGGAGATTGGCTGCGCAGAGAGCCAGAGAGACGAGGACTGGGAGGCTGTGCGAAAGAGCAGGGATGAGACCTAAGGTATAGAGATAGAGCGAGGGGAGACAAGGGAAAGAGGGGGGGGGGGGCATGATCTTTGCTTCCAGTCGTGGGGGACAACAACAGCGGTGGCGGTGGGAGACCGAGGCAGGTCGGGAAAGCGGCCGGGTCGTCATGCCCTGTGAGCAGTGAGGCGCTCGGTGCGCCCCCCTCAACCCGCCATTCCAGCAGGGGTGGGCATGCAGCAAAGCGGCGGCGGAGGAGCCAGGTGGGCTGCGGCGCTTTACATCTTCTTCTTCTTCTTCTTCCCGTCATCGTCGCAGACGCTCCGGGGGACGAGCGGCGTCGTGTGAATGCCTCCCAGGACTTCCGACCTCCCCTTCGGGATTATGAATTGAGGAGTTGAGGAAGGGTCCGATCCGGCGGGATTTTACAAATACGACTACCTACCTACTTCACCTTTGTGGCCCCCCCACAAGAAAAAAATGTTTACGCCGGTACCTCAAGTGTACTTTACGAATGCTGCTCCCTTGCTCGTACGAGCCGTGCCCTAGCTCTCAAAGCGCTTGACCAATGAAGCCATGGGACTCAGGCAGAGCTTTACAAGTATGTGGTGACCACCCCTCCGACCCCCCCAACCCCCCCACCCCCCAACCCCAACTTTAGGGATAGAGTGTGTTGCTGTGTGAATACCAATGTTTTTTGTGATTGCTTTGGAGCGGCTAGCCTCTCCCATGTTTGCACCCGCTCGTCTGCTTCGTGGGCCCAGTTTAGCCCGAATTTGTCAGACGGGTTTCCCGCTCTCCCTTCACTCTCGCCTGACCCGTTAAGCCTCGTTCGCCCCTAACCGGCGTCCCATCCTTTCCTCCCGTGTCCTACCACGCGGGGTGGAAACCCCGAACCCCGTGTTTTTTCCCAGCCCCGGACCCTGCTTCCCCCGAGAACGGCCCGGTGCCGCCGCACTCGGCTCTGCCCGCGCTGGCCGAGGATGATGTGGCAGTGCCACGTGTCGTCCTCCGAGTGCCGCTGCTACCGGCTCAACGGCTTCTCGCTGCTCAAGCGCTTCCCTCTCTCGGCAGATGGGGCGTGCGGCAAAGCCCTGGACCAGCCGGTGGGCGAGTGGCTGGAGCGAGCCGGGCTGCCGCAGTACGAGGGCAAGTTCCTGCTCAACGGCTTCGACGACCTGCGCTTCATGGTGAGTCAACTGCAAGGACGGGACCTCTGCTTCCTACTCTTGTCACCCTCTAGCGCCACCCGACGTCTACGCCAGGGGCGGGCGAACTTTTGCGGTCGGGGGGGGCTGCATTTGATTTTTGAAAAGGGACAGATGGGCCAGTTGAAATGTATATCATATCATGATATATATATATATATATTTGTCTCAAATAGTTTAATCATAAATCCAAAATGTATTATAATTTATATGAAATTTAATTGTAATTATTTAATACCAGAAACGATTTTTCCCATTTTGTTATTTACAATAAATACATTAACCATCCATCCATCCATTTTCTTTACCGCTTCTCCTCACTAGGGTCGCGGGCGTGCTGGAGCCTATACCAGCTATCATCGGGCAGGAGGCGGGGTACACCCTGAACTGGTTGCCAGCCAATCGCAGGGCACACATTCTATTCTATTATTTACATTAAATCAATTCACCAATTTTTTAATAAAATAAATGTAAAATACTTTAAATGTACATGTTAAAATGTTTCATTTTACTAATATATTTTTGCATATAATTTAGAATAAATCAATTAACCAACTATTTAACCAGATGAATTAATTTAGTAAATATATATGAACAAATAAACGGCTCGGTGAACGACTGGTTAGCACATCTGCCTCACAGTTCTGAGGACCGGGGTTCAATCCCCGGCCCCGCCTGTGTGGGGTTTGCACGTTCTCCCCGTGCCTGCGTGGGTTTTCTCCGGGTACTCCGGTTTCCTCCCACATCCCAAAAACATGCAAGGTAGGTTCATTGACAACTCTAAATTGTCCGTCGGTATGAGTGTGAGCGGGAATGGCAGTTTGTTTCTATGTGCCCTGCGATTGACTGACGACCAGTTCAGGGTGTAGCCCGCCTCTCACCCAGAGATAGCTGGGATAGGCTCCAGCACGCCCGCGACCCCAGTGAGGATAAGCGGAACGCAAGATGACTGAATATGAACAAATACATTTTAATGAACCCATTTTAGGAAAACAGCAACTAAATGATGAAATATTCCTGTATTTTGGCTCATGGAAACGCACGGTGGGCCAGCATAAGGAAGCGAGCAGGCCGTAAGTGGCACGCGGGCCAGACTTTGCCCACCCCTCTTTGCTACTCCCTCCTGCCTCCTCTTCACCTTCGTGTAATGCATGACCCTGCCGAGATTGACGATGATGATCTCCTCCACCCCCTCCTCTTCCTCCCAACCCGGAGCATAGGCCGCCATCGTTGGCGAGACAAACGGCCATCAAAAGCCATTAACTTTTTCCCCGCCATTAACAATGAGATGATCTCATTGCACAGTCCTCCCAGCTCGCTCTGAACGCACTGCAGCTTCTTCCGGAAACACTCTGCATGCTCCCGTTATGTTCTGACTTCACTGAGCAACCAAGTGTTACAAGCTTATGCAAGTCTGCGCATCCAACAAAAACTCAATGCAGCTCTGCTTACCTTTTCTCTTCAACATGATAACATGGGCGTTGCACATGGGGAGGGCTGTAGGCGCCTTTACATGATCGTGTTTCACACGGTGTAGTCCGGCGGCTGGACCTTGAAAGTGGCTCAGGATCTTTGCCCAGCCTAGCTGATCATGTCATGGGTGAAAAAACTCTGTGTGGGGGAGGGGATTATGTAAATTAGTATGACTGTTATGTAACAATGCTGTAGAGTGCTAATGTTTAAAAACATTTGCTCGTGGTTTTCGGGGCACTAGAACAGAGTAATGACATTTGAGATACTGTTGTTTGTTGTTTTCGGAACGAATTAAACTTGTAAGTCAAGGCGCCACTGTATTTGTATACAAGCAATTAAAAAGTGGGACGGATGGATGAAATTTCCATATGATGTTCCCTTTAAATTACGAGCACATAAATTGGCCCATCTGGAAAATAAGGCCGTCCGCAGCGTCTCCACCTTAATTACATATTGATCAATTCATTTAACTGCACCTCACTGCTCACAGTATGACTAAAAGCATTATCGTGTTCTATTTGTTTTTATTTTTTGAGGGGTAAATTGTAAGAAAACTCGCCTTTGACGTCGTTTGCTCCCCCGGGCCAAACGATGGCCGACGCGCCGTAAATAACAGCGCCCAGAGGGGCTCCGAGCGAGCGTTTGAGCTGCTGTGGGGTTACGTCATCTTGTCACGCTGGAGCTCAGCTGAGCGTGGGCGTGGAGGGGAGCTGCTCCATGACCTCTTTAGCGTACAGCCCACAAACACTGTGGCATGAAGCGGCCCTTTGAAAGAAAGCGCTCGGCTACCAATATTCTCGTTTTTCCCGGTCATGTCAAACTGTGGTCATCGTGTCGGGCACTTGTTGCTAGGCAGAATTCAAGAGGCACAACCGTTGCCCCCCCTCAATAAGAAAACATTGGCATACACCACTCTTGCTGACTCGCTGTTTCCATGGTTGGGTGAGCCAAAGGGCCAAGCTGCGCAACACAGACGAGAAAGGACAGGACGAGGGGGCAGGAACACAGAAAATAAACGACAAGAAAGAGATTTTTACGACTGCTAAGTATTTACAGAACTTTCGTTATCGACATTTACTTTGTAAACGAGTCCCTCCTTTATAAAAAAGCGATCTCATGCATTGTCCCACTTGCCCCATTTTAAAACTTAACTAAAACAGGAGAATTGAGCTCGCTAGCATGTGCGGCTACGCAGACCTGTAGAAGTGCTTGCTCTGCACTGTTGCTCGGTAGAATTCAAGGGGCACAACCATTGTCTCCCCCAATCCATTTTTTTTTTTAAACCAAGCCAGGTGGAGCTGTCGCACAAAGCAGGGAGAGGCAACAAGAACACAAGAAAAACAATAACAAAGAAGGAAATACTTGTGTATGTAGCATACTGTATATAATATTGAAAATATGTTTAAATCGTATTTTTAGCACTAGAGGAATTTAGAGAAGTCTGTTTGGATACTAGCGGCACGGTGGCCGACTGGTTAGAGCGTCAGCCTCACAGTTCTGAGGTTCAATCCCCGTCCCCGCCTGTGTGGAGTTTGCATGTTCTCCCCGTGCCTGTGTGCGTTTTCTCCGGGCACTCTGGTTTCCTCCCACATTCCAAAAACATGCATTAATTGGAGACTCTAAATTGCCCGTAGGCGTGACTGTGAGTGCGAATGGTTGTTTGTTTGTATGTGCCCTGCGATTGGCTGGCAACCAGTTCAGGGTGTACCCCGCCTCCTGCCCGATGACAGCTGGGATTGGCTCCTAGTGAGGAGAAGCGGCTCAGAAAATGGATGGATGGATGTTTGGATACTCTCATTTTGAAAAATTAGTCACTATTCTATAACAGCGCCAAATACTGGATCTGGAGGGGCAGTGTCCCACTTGCCCCAATTGTAAATATTAAAAGTAAAAATTTTACAGAGAAAATAATTTGAAAAAGTGCACTGACAAGCATTGGTCTGAATACATTCGCAAATGAGTGACTTATCTACAACAGTGCCATCTGCTGGTAATGCTTGGGCAATGTCCCCATCATTACACACTTTTCTTTGAGAAGTCGATTGCTGACTGAATATTTTTTTGACCGACATTAGTCCAAATAAAATGTACGGATCGTAAACCCCTCCCATGTACGTCATGTGCATTCCAAGACTGATCTAAAATCTGATTTCAATGAGATAAATATAAAGCTGAGAAAGTGTCCCGACATTCGATGGGATAATTCTGTGCAGGATGGAAGATTTCCCAAACATAATGTGTTGCAGACTACGGGTCATTAAGCTTTCCGGTGTTCATGTGTGTATGACGCCTCATGTGTCTGCTGGACCTGACGCGTCGGTGAGATAAATGATGGGCTCGGCGAGGCAAACGAGCAACGCTTAAAGCACGCCGATGCCACGCTTGTAAACAACGGCAAAGGTCAGACGAATCAGGCCGACGGGACGGATGTTTCATCGCATGCCCTTTAACGCGCTGCCAGATTCGTCAATATCGTCAAGCAAAGGTTCTCCAGTAGGGGGCGGCGCAGTTCTGATTCGCTTTGGAACTTTGAGCCTCATGTTGCGTTTGTTTCGTGGGTCAATGTGAGCCGCTGCAGTTATCATGTGAATATTGGACAAGCCCAGCAATAAAATCTAACATTTAATAATTAAAAAATAACAACAAAAATGTCATGTTGTGGGTCAAATTGCCCCCTTTTAGTCTAAAAATGTGGAAAAATGTAAAAAACTTAAAATTTGGGTTTTCTTTTCACTCTACATATATTTTCCAAATTATTTTTAAATGAGCATGTTTTTGTCGTGATTAATCCTCCTCTTAGGTAAATTGAAAGTGAAACTGACAAGATTTAAACATTGAAAATCCAGAAGACATTTTTTTAAAAATACAAAGAAGGAGCAGATATTTTCCTGGCTTTTTTTGCTCTTTTTATTCCACAATATTGTTTTAAGTATGTATGTTTTAATTTGCATTTCTTCATGATTATAACCCTTCCTTTTACAGTGCATAGTGGGTCAAATTGGCACAATTTATCATCTGTAAATTAAAAAAAAGTTTCCAAATGTAAAAAACAAATTAAGAATACAGCTTCTTTGGTGGGCCTATTTTTGATCTTATTTAGAAATTGCTATTGAACGATTTCATTTTTTGTTTTTTAATGATTAATGCTCCTCTTACCCTGTATAGGTCAAACTGACCAATTTGAGAGGGTTAACTTATTTTTGTTCTTTTCTTTATTTAAAAAAATATATACATTTAAATGTGCGTGTTTTTTTTAAAGTTTAGAATAATTGCATAAATAGCCAATTCAATAATAATAATAATAAATAGATAATATAAAGAAGAACAGAACAAAGAGGTAAGGTATAGCTTTTTTCTTTTACATTCTAAGAATGTTTTGTCTACATTTTCAAACAGCAAACAGGTCAGTTTGACCCACAACATTAAAAGGACAGTTAATCATTAAAAAGAAATTACAAATCAACAAAATGACTTTAATACTAACTTTTGTTCAAAATTTACATCCCCCGCCGAATGGGATTTTTACAGGTCAATTTGGCCTGCAACATAAAAACAGGTTATCAAAAACCTGACTCTTCGCTTTGCACGTGAGTTTGAAGGTAGAGCAGTTCCGAGGCTCATTTTGAAGATTCGTGGCGGGCGAAGAGTCATCAGCAGAGATCCGGCTCCGCATGAGAAGTTCCCCCCGGCGTCCCGGCCCGCGAGCGCTTGAGCGGCAAGGCTCTCTTGCCGCCATCGCTCGTGACGACGGCGCCAAGAGGCAGCTTTGGAGGGCTCATCAATTACGAACAGCTGTGTGCCCATTGTCATCATTTTTACACAACGATTAGCATTTTCCCCTGGAAGTGGGTCGCCCGTTGTCGGTCCCATCTCCGGGCTGTTTACTTATTTATTTTTGAATTGTATTTATTAGCACACTTTGTTGCCGTTATGTCCGAGCTAATGTGGCAAACGGTCCACTGAGAATCGTCCGTGTCGCGCAGTCGCCTCGTGCCTGTCCACGATGAATATTGCATGCCATGGTGCTGCTGGGGAAAAAAACGCTCCAATGTGGACGTGAACAGTGCCAGTTTAAGCAGAATTTTATTTCATCTCCACTTGACTACTACAAATGCAACTGTAGCACTGGCGTGAACTGAAAGAATTGAGCAATTAAGGGACTGTTATGCCCTCGTATGTGGGCAAGGGGAGCTACAGCTACACAAATAGAGAGAGAGAGACAACATATACAAAAATATCAGTAAATAGTGAATTTGTGAGTATGTGACTATGAATATTACGTTTTTATACAATACAATTCTATTTATCTTTCATGAAAACAAAGAATTGCAATATTTTTCAGGGGCTAGAACCAATTGTCATTTCAGTTCATAACATGAGGGATAATTTTTTTGAGATATGAATGGATTGCGTTACGGTACGAACTAAACTCAGGAGTCAATGCACCACTTGTACAGGATGCAGTGTTCTTCCGTTATTTGCTATGGCGGGAAAGCACTCCTTTTCTATTAGACAGGGCTATAGGCTGACTAAAGCTCCTCCTCCTCACTTCAACATAGTTCCTTTGCACCAAGATGCCAGAAGATAGCGCCAAAGCAATACTTTTAGATGGGAAAGTGCTTTGACCTGAGCACAGAAACATCAAAATCGGTGAGATTTTCAACGAATTGTGAATATGCAGGGAACATTGTTTAGGATTTGATGTTCGGATCACTTATTTCATAAGTTTATAAAAAATCCTCACGCTTTTTGAGGGCCCCCTAGTGGCCAGGGGCCCCAAGCAGCCACTGAGTTGGCACATGCCTTCGGGCCAGCTCTGGACGTGAACACACAAAGCGGAACACATGTCTGAGCGTCGCCATGCTTCCGGAGCTCTTTCCAAAAATTGAAATAAAGATAATTTGGCGCACGGGTCAAGAGAGCGATGCTAATTTAGCGAACGCATGCAGCTAGACAGAGAAGCGCTAGCACGGTTTCATCATCAACATCATCATCATCGGTTAGTCGCCGCACATCATGTCAAAAGCGGCACGCGGTTCATTAGCTATGCAAGTACTCAAGCGTACATTTTCCCGTCACGTGACGTCAAAGACGACGACGAGCAAGAGTCTCCCGCGGCAGCGTCGAACTCGGGAGAGTCTATTTCGGGCCCTTATCCTGGATTTATGGCTTGCTACCATTTATTAATCGGGTTGCAGTGGGGCTCTGAGGCCGAGGCAGCGGTATGGAACAAAGACAGAACAGTTTAACATTCTTGGCCGGGAACAATCAATATGCAGCAGTACGCACTGGGGAGGGTAAAACGCTTAGCTGCACATTTTCCGCGCTCACTCTACGGATGTGTTCGAAGTCACTTCATATAGCAGTCTTGTAGAAAGAAAGCGGTACTTGGGTAAAAGTACAAGTACCTTAACAGAAAATGACAGTGGTAGAAGAAAAGCTTATCTTGTACAGTTTTACTTGAGTTAACCCACTAACTCCTAACCCTAAACCCTAAACCCCTAACACTAAACCCGAGTTCAGTCTGAATCTTTATGTGCAGTCGCTGCGTTCGGAATCATTCCCTCATTCCCTACTCCCTAATCACGCCATAAGGATTTTTAGTGGAATTTATACCAAACTGCAGTATATATAGTCCACTATATAAAAACATCTACAGTATATCTCTCTCCAGATGGAAGGATCTGCTTTAAGAACCACTAAATGTTCCTTGTTTCTTTCCCTGTTTCAATGAAGGCAGCTCGTGTGGATGCATCCACCGAGGCTTTCTTTGTTCCCGACGCGTCGCACCGCATCACATTGATCTCGCCGCGCCATGCACAATTTATTTGACTTCATTGTCCTCCCACTCACCTCATGTCAGGGGTGCGCTCAACACTCTGGTGTCGCATCCCGAACCACGTTGCACCCGACGGTAAGCCTGAAATGCAAAATGTACCAGGGGTGTAACAGTACAGTTGATGTTCGTATTCCAATTGGTCAGTACGGGACCCATTGGTACGTTACCACCATGGCTTGGAGCCCAGCAGAAGGATGCGCAGAAAGTCGTATGGCTCAGCAATTTTACCCAACTTAAGTGTACTGCCTGGTGGAATCGAGATTTGACTTCCTGTATGT
The DNA here is from genome assembly GCF_024500275.1 of Phycodurus eques. Lineage (NCBI taxonomy): Eukaryota > Metazoa > Chordata > Actinopteri > Syngnathiformes > Syngnathidae > Phycodurus > Phycodurus eques. Next base: position 24,926,095 of record NC_084534.1, on the reverse strand, counting down.
CACGTTTCATGTAACGTTTCACGTCTTCACCAAATTTAGTGTCTTTTATATTTGCTTGCCATCATTCTTTTGCATGAGAGTGGTTGTGTTTATTTGTACGCATCTCCTGCGTTTGTGCACGTGCAGGGAAGTAACGTGATGGAGGACCAGGATCTCCGAGACATTGGGATCACCGACCCGGGACACAGGAAGAAAATCCTGCACGCAGCACGCGGACTGCCCAAGGTACTCCAAAGCCAGCAAATAAACAAACAAACTCACCTCACGAGTGAATAAATGTTCTCGGTTTCTGTGTGTTATGTTTGGATGTATTATTTTAAGAATTATGGTCCCCACAGGATGCACGTGGTGTCCGTCATTTGACATTTTGTGGCATTATTAAATGTCTGAGGCAGGCTACACACATACTGGCAATCGGGACAAATTTGACCATTTTCCCTTCCTTGCGATCAAAGTCAGCAAAGGCCCAATTGATGGATGGGGATGTTGTGTGGGGTATTATGTTAACAGTGATTTTTAAAAAATTTTTGGAATCTGCTGGGAAAATGACAAATCGGGGAGGGGGAAAAAAAATATTCTCGGCATGTGTACCAGTTTGAAGGTATACCGCGATTTTCACAACCACTGAAACTTCCTATCAGTGGTTTCGCTCTGACGCTACTCCATAAAGCTCAGGAGAGGAGAAGTACTTTTTCTAAGAAATACAAAAGTACTTTTCCTTTTGTACTACATTTTTCTATTTGGAAAAATTCAATTGGTTCTTGTATTTTTACATTTACTAATGGGCCTTCAGAGCACATTCCATGGAAAAAAAGTGATTTATAACATATTATAAATTCACGATTCATTCATTTCAAAATAATACATTTTAGAGCTCTAATTGCATAACCGTGATATCCTGAAACTGCAATATTTTTATTCACGGTTATCATACGGTTAGAATCTGATACAGGCCCATGCCTAGGGCCAACTATCCTAAATGTTAAAGGTTCAGTGAATCCATGGACTCCGTGGTTGTGACGTGAAACAGAACCATAGCTGGACACAAACTGAGGAGCAAATGGTTGTGTCCAGTGTTTGTATAACGCACGTCCTAATCATTAACAATAATAAAAATGGCATTGTGTAAAGTTTACAAACACGGCGTAGTTCACCAGAAAGGCTAACAGTTAGCCCGCTACAGGTAAAATGATCAAATATGTCCTGATTAGCGGTATGTGTGTACCGCGCTTAAGTGTGGTTAGAGGGACTCTCCCTTGTGACGTTCCTGCTGCAGGTCAAAGCTCTGGGCTGCGACGGTAGCACATCTCTGGCCTCGTGGCTGGACGGACTGGGCCTGCACGAGTATCTGCCCAACTTCCTTTCTAGTGGCTACCGCACACTGGAGTGCGTCAAGAACCTGTGGGAGCTGGAGATCATCAATGTAAGCGGCTGCCAGTGAACTACACAACACCATTTCAATACACACTCACAGTCCATCCAGAAAGTAGTCCACATCCACTTTTGCTACGTTACAGCCCTATTCAAAATGGAATAATTTCATTTTGGTCTTAACATTAAATAAACAACTCGGGGTGTGAAAAATGTGAAACATCACAATATTTACACTGCAGGGACGCGATAACGTATTCTGTAACGTCATGGCGGCCCTGGTACCAGCGATACCAGATATCAGTATCGGGCCGATACCGCCCTTATTTCAAGGTATCTGATACTCGTGAAGGCTGCCAATACCAGCTACTCATACTTAAAAATAAATGAATAAATTAATATCTGACAATGAGTAAGTCTTCCTCGCCAGTAGTTGCTTGACACATCAGCGAATCATCAAGTGCGTCGGAAAGAAAGAAAGATCTTTGTTAACAATCATCTGTCATTCTGTTCATTGAAATTGCATCAAAAGTACTCGTGTTATCGGTACTCGGTATCGGTGAGTAGTCAAGAGTAAATACTTTACTGAACATCCCTAGTCTACACTTCGTTTCAGAATCAGGTTTCAGATCAACAGTACAATTACACTACTTAGTTAGCGGTGTAATCGATATGAAAACGAGCCAGCTGTCTGTGGGTGATATTCAATGGCCTGGGGAGGTTATTTGGGTGCCTCATAAAAACCAGTGAATGTTTTAAAGTGACAATATCCCCTTATACAAAGCCACTTAGAGTAAGGATTAAACCGAGGTAAACCAAGGACACCCTGTATTCTGCTCTCTCGCAATTGGGTTTTTGCCCTTTTTCAACACCCTCGAAAGATGTTTTGTTTTTCGTGACTTACTTTAGCTCGGGTTACCATAAATAATTGACGATTTAGTAGAATTTGGCGAGGAAGTCACAATCATCCATTGTGGCAAAAATAACACAATCCAAGAAGTTCGCTTTCTCCTGGTGTTTTCTTTAGTTAGCGTGCTAACTGCCGAGCAGAGGTTGAGAACACGCAGCGTGTTGCCATGGTTACGTTCCGCAGACTTTCTTTAAGCGTCCCTTCTTTCCCCCCACCCCCTTTCTTTTTCTTCTTACATCTCCGCCACGCTTTGCAGCATCTCACGGCAAACCGAGTATTGCCGTGACCTACAAACCGCTTTACGTTCCCATACGCCATCTTTACACAACCTCTAACCGCCGTGGGAATGCGAGACTTCCAGACCAGTTCTTCCCCGAGACGGGATGAATAATTGAAGGCTTCAAATAAAAAGAGATGCACACGACGACGACGACGTCTGTAACGGAAGATCTAGTAGCGGCAAAGGGAATTGCGTGCGGAACTGTTAATAACAGGCACTAGTGTGCTAATAGGCAATTATGCTAATGTATACAATAGAAAGGAGTTTTGACTCCATAAAACTAACAACCTCTGACGACTATAATCACAGTTTAACAGGGAGGAACATGCATTGAGAAGGCCAGCCTCTTAAAATGCACGAAAAGAGGATTCAACTATCGTACGGGAGGGGTTTCGTGATTAAAATGAGGCATCGATTCAAATTACAACGCGTCAAACTGGAGTTGAAAAGTTCTGTATAAATGACAGAATCAATTGAATGTCAGATCTTTTTTTTATCTCAGTATAAAAAGCTGCTGCTGGTCTGGTGCCTCTGGTAAGTGCGGCTGTTTTGGTTAGCAACAGATTTAAACTGGTTTAGCTGTTCACACCTCAATGTGTGAAAAATAGCAACTAAAACCATTCAGGTCATTGCGTTTAACGCTTCCCTGACGGGAAGAGTGAGGCATCTCTTTTATTATTTGTTTATTACTTTACAAGTGACTTCTACTGGTGAACAGTTTAGTAGTTGTTAGTCGTCAGTTAGTTAGATCCTGTGGTCAGTCAGTTAGTTAACAAGTCGGTCAGTAAGTGTTCAGTCGGTCAATTAGTTAGTTTGTCGGTTGGTCAGTTGGTCAGTCAATCAGTCTGGTCATTAGTTTGTCAGTTGGGGAGGAGTAAATCAGTTACTGTGGTTTGCCAGTTTGTCAGAGTGAGTTAGCTGGTCAGTCAGTTAGTTTTTAGTCAGTCACTCAGCCAGCATGTGTGTTGGTCAGTCAATTAATCAGTTAGTAGTCAGTCAGTTATTGTGGTTAGTCAGTCAATCAGTGAATAAGTCAGTCACTTAGTTAGCCAGTTAGTGAGTTGGTTTGTTAGTCTTTAGTGAGTCAGTCAGTCAGTTAGTCAGCCAAGTGGTCAGTTTGTTGGTCAGTCATTCACTAAGTGAATTTATATGTTGGTCAGTCAGTCAGTTAATTTGCTTGACAGTTAGCGAGGAGACAGTTATTGAGTTACTGTGGTTAGTTAGTAAGTTAGGTAGCTACTCAGTGAGGAGGTTAGTTAGCTTCCAGTCAGTCAGTCAGTCAATTAGCTTGTCAGTTAGTTAGGGGTCAGTCCGTTAGTTACTGTGGTCACTCAGTTAGTTAGTTAGCTATCTAGTCAGTCAATTGGTTAGCCAGTCACTCATTCAGTCAGTTAGTTCTTTCAGTGATGCATCATTCAGTTAGTTACTGTGGTTAGTTATTTTATTAGTTTTCAGTAAGTCAGTTGGTTGGTGGAGTAGTCAGTCAATCAATGTGTCATTCAATGTTTCTTGGTGGTACGGCCTCTATTTGCGGTCATACTGTGTTTCCTATTTTGCAACCGTAACGGGCTCACTGGGTTATTTAAGCACGATGCACAAAGACGCCTCGTGAATTATGGAGCGTTCCCAGGAAAGAGACAGTAGCGTACTCCAAGCTGATGGTAAAACAGATTGAGACTGAATTATTGATGGGCAGTCAAGGGGGCTTGTGCCGCCGAGTCAGTGGGTTTTGGAGGCCACTCTTATTAGTTTTTGTTTGAAATGGCTGCTCGGAATGCCTTATTGGATGGTCTTTTTTTGCCACTGTAGGTGATCAGAGTGGGTCCGCTGGGCCACAGGAAGCGGATCATCGCCTCTCTGGCCGAGAGACCCTACGAGGAGGCGCCCTCCAAGTCCAGACGTCTGTCTCCTATCATGGTGAGGACTTCATCGCTCTCTGACTTCCTTAGACAGCACAAACAGGCGAAGCAAACCGTGACTCGTCATGGCTTTTTGCAGGTGGCAATTTTGTGGTTAGTGATTCTCAATGCTTCCACATTGTTGAAATGAACAGTATGTATTTTTTCTAATTCAAAAAAAGATTTTGCTCAGAATTGGAGATTTACTACTGTATGCTTAAGAGGAGTTAATAGTGTAAATATTGACTCCACCTCACATGAATTTGATCTATTTTCCAGTAAAAGTCTTTAAAGCTTTTGAGTTTTCAGCAGATAATGGAAAATTAAAAATATTCGTTAAAAATGCAGCAAAATGTGTAATTTTAAGATTTCCTTAACCGCAAACTTGGCGGAACTTCCGTAGTCAATTAGGCGATTCATTTTTAGCAACGAGTGCATCGGTCAAGGCCAAAATTGTATTTGCAACAAATAACATTGACAAATATGTCAATGTTATTTTCCATCCATCCATCCATTTTCTGAGCCGCTTCTCCTCACCAGGGTCGGGGGCGCGCTGGAGCCTATCCCAGCTATCATCGGGCAGGAGGCGGGGTACACCCTGAACTGGTTGCCTCAATGTTATTTTTTCCCAAATTAATATATAAATATATTTTTTTGTCAAAATGTCAGATATAAATAACACCAGCAAGAAAACAACACAGTGGGTTGCTTTGAGGCAAAAACTACTACGGCGAAGGAATAAAATGTTATCGCACCAATTGGTTTGTGGTACCCTGCATGGAAGGTCGCCTAAAAACACAAAACATTTCCTGCTCAGTGGAACCGGACCATTCAGGAAGACAATTTTCATCTGTCCCCAAACGTTTCAGATATGGGCAAAAAACTACTCAAGTAAAGCAAGAACTATCAATCACATCTTATTGCACCAATTGGTGGTTAATAAATGGAAACGTAGTGCAGCCCGATTTTTGGTAGTGTTTTGGACAGTTGAAAAACTAAGAACAAGACATGAAGTCAGGAAGACTGTTACCTGTTATTTTGGTACTTTTTTTATTTTTTACCCAATTTTTGACAATGGAAATGCAAAACGAAATAAAGGCTTACCATTCAGTAGAAACAGGACATTTTAAGACCGAGAACACAGCCAATAGAAACTTAGCGTTGTAATGTAACACGAATCACTGTTGTATTGTTGAGGATGAATGTTGGATCGCGATCAGGAAAGCTGAGGGCGACGCGGCTGTCTAAATATTGTTTCATCATCCCGTGACGTGTTTGCGTGCCTTTTCTATGCCTCTCAGTTCCACGACCTCCTGTCCCAGACCACTTGCCCCTTGGGCCAGATGGACCCCTACACCAGTCGCTCCATGGACATGCTGCTGCCCCCGGGCGAGGCCGATCGGCGCCGGCGAGGAGGAGGAGGAGGACCGGATCAGGACTGTAGCGTCTCTCTGCGTTCCTACTGTGAGCGGCCGCGCTCTGTCGTGAGTTCCTCCTTTGGTTTCGTCCTTTTATCCTTTCTTCTTGTAGTTCTACAACCACTCTCGAGCTTTACAACTTGAAATTGGACTTACTATTGTAGATATAAAAAGTCAAAGCACCCCTGTTCAAGTGCCAGGTTTTTGTTATATAAAACAAATGAGACCAGGATGAATCGTTTTTCCACCATTCTACCATAATGTGACCTATAACCTGAACAAATTGTTGGATTCGTTTGACAAGTTGATTTTTTTGAAATGTTTTCAAGAGGGGAGGTAAAAATAAAGAATTAACCAATCACATTCAACTCATGTTAAATGGGAGTCAGCACACACCTGGCACCTTTTAAAGTGCCCTAAACCCAAGCAAAGTTCAGCTGTTCTAGTAGGCTTTCCCTGACATTTGTGTAGTCACATCTTGCAGCAAAAGCCACAGTTCGCAGAGCGCTTCCTCTGCATTCGAGGGATCGCATTGTTCAAAAGTATCATTCAGGAGAAGACTACAAAAGAATTTCCAAGGCATTAAATATAAAATTAATATACTAATTTAGTTAGTTAGAATACACATGATATATAGTTTATAAGGTATTATTGTCATTTAAAAATATGATTGTATTATTCATGATATGATGTATATATTAAATGTTTTCTTTTTTAATTTGTATAATTGATTTAATATAATGACAATATAATGCATTTTTTATACGTTAACATTGATAACAACATTAAAACATTATACAAATAATAAAAAGAGCCAAAACATTAAAATAATAATAATAATCATCATGAGAATCATAAACAAGTACAAATAGTCTTATTTTAATTGTTATTCTTAATATTACTGCTAAGATTGATACAAATGAATTTCATTTTGTGACGATGGGTGCTTTTGAGGTTTTAACGAGGAAGCTGGTCGAGCTGCACAACATCGCAGCGAACGAAGGCGTCCGTCCGAAACAGATGTGTCACACGTGTCAGCGGCTGTCCTCGCTAGTGAGTTGACTTAACACGTGAACCCGGCCAACATCTGGGTCCCGCTGTCATGAACTCTAGCAGCTCTTACGTGACGTTTCGCTCGTTCCTCAGGTCAAAGCGCCAAGAATAACTCCACCGCCACCGTCAAATGTTAGCCTTCGCTAAAGGTCAAAAAGCGCGGCACAAACTCAAACAGTCACGCGTGTGCAACGCCAGAGGAAATCTTACTCCACTCGCACACCGTGCTGCCCAGATAGCAAACATTCAGAGTTTATTAATGAACGTGTCCGTCATCGCAGGACCGACACGGCGAGCGACACAAAGAATCTCGCGTGAACCTACGGCCGCCGAGCCACTCTGCTACCTACGCCACCGTGTCCGCATGGCACCACCAGCCCGAGAAGCTCATCCTGGACGCCTGCGGGTACGAGGCAACTGTAAGTCCCCCTAACCACTTTGATCATCAATATACTCTCACTGGACATGTCATTAGGTACACTTGCACAGTCTAATGACTGTACAAGAACTTACCAAAGAACAACTGCCTCTACAATCAGTAATGAACATTGTATGTCACTGGGACAATAGATTTGTATTTATTCATCTCAAATTTTGGACTTTGTCTTTTTTGTATGAATGAAATAATAAATATATAATAAATAACAAAATAAATCTCAATATCAATTAAAACGGAGCATTATTTATGATTTATTAAAGCTTCTTTGAGACCATCTGACCTGATGTGTTCTAACGGCAGTACTTAGGTTCAATGATAATCAGGGATCTACGGGGGATCGAATCCACACAAGATGCCTGTGCTAAAATTAGGGCAAGTATTCCTCAAAACATATCGATTTTTAAATCAGCATTATTTACAAAAGAGTGCTGTTTTCTTTGCAGAAATCAAAGGATTCCAGAAAGGGTCCTGTTGTTATTCTCTCCATTACCTACAGGGGGGTTAAGTTCATCGACGCAGCCACAAAGGTGACAAACGAGGAACGTCAGGGAGAGCCCACAGCTAGATTTGCGTTTATTGATTCCTTCCCGTCTCCTCCGTCAGGCTATAGTCGCAGAGCACGAGATTCGGAACATCTCGTGTGCCGCCCAGGACCCGGACGACCTGTGCACGTTCGCCTACATCACCAAAGACCTGAAGAGCGGCCACCATTTCTGTCACGTCTTCAGCACGGTGGAGGTGGTAAGAAGATACGCCCAAAACTGAAAACTTTTGAAAATTCATCCCTCAAAGCCAGTTTCACCAAGCAAGATGAACTCTTGTAGACTAGTCTAAAATGAGTAGATGCACACAAAAAAGCCATGCCCAAAAAGTTCTGATCTGGTTTGAAGCTGCAATTTTATAGTCATTTTGGCCAGTTCCAGGGATCCTTCAAAGACTAACTTGTCCCAGAGATTTTGTACAATTGATACCAAATTGTAACCATGTATTTCATGAAACTAGCCGCAAGGAATTTGAATGTGTGTCAGTATGTGTGGTAGAGGCAAACTGTCAAAGTTCGAAAGCTCACCATAAAACCCGAAAGTCTCACAAGGCCACTCCAAAATTCAGCCCCTAAAGCCAGCTTCAGTTAGCAAAATGAGATTTAGTTGACATTTCTATCATGAATAGACCTACAAAAATCTCTCAAGAACCCATGCCCTAAAGGAAACAGCAAGTCTGCCACTTTGGTTTGAAGCGGCCATTTTAGGGGCAAGCGGCGAGGGCTCACTCATTTCTGCTTGCAGCTTTAATAATTATTTGAGAGTTCCCACTGTGAAAGCAGCCTGTAGCTTCCTTCCTTCCTTGGATTGGCTTGTTGAACGGCTTGATTAAAGTGTCTCCCCCTGATAAACTTGACATTTACATGTACAACAGCTGCTCAGTTGTGGAGACATCTCGATTAGTCGCAAATATATAATTAACTTTACCTCAGGCTTAAGCTATTAAGAGTTGAGTGTTTTATAACAAGTCATCAAATTTTGCTGCCATGCTCCACCCACATACACTGGCAGTGCAGTGATGGAAACTAAAATGTTCGCAATTTAGCATCACCTTTCTGGGTCATGCGCCCCCAAGAAGCAGAGAAAATATTTGATAGTTTTCACAATTAAGCGTCTGTCTGGTACAGATGGTTGCAATTTGGTGGCAATCGAAAAATAATCTTCAGGAGTTGGAGGTGACCACTGGAAATGACCCGAAACTGGACGCTTCAAACCAAAATGGCAGACTTCCTGTGTCTTTTCGGGCATGGGGTCTTGAGATTTATTTGTGAGTCTACCTCATGATTGACGTCACGACCAAAATTCATGTTCCTAAGTAAAACTGGCCTTGAGGGTTGAATTTGGGAGTGGTATTATTAGTTTTCTTTCACCAAACTTTGACAGCATGGTCCTCTCACACGCAGTAAGAAAAACTAACATTTTTCACAATTTATCTTCCCCCATCTGTCTGGTAACCGTGGTTGACATTTGGTAGCAATCAGAAAAAAAAAATCTATCGGATGAATTTTTCTTTAAAGGACCCTTGTAAATACCAAAGTGACAGACTTCCTGTCTCTTTTCAGTGCTTGAGACTTTTTTGCGTCTACCTAATCTCGCAGTGCTAAGTGAAAGTCGGTTTGGGGGGGCTGAATTTTCACAAAATTCCCATGGGCACTACTGAGCCAATTTTTGTTAACATGGGAAAACCCTCAAAAAGGTGAATAATAAAAAAAAAGAATAATCACGACGAACAATCGAAGCTACCGCAATCGTCACGTTCATGACCATGTGACGAATACACGATCTCCTGACACAGACGCAGACATACGAGATCATCCTAACGCTGGGCCAGGCCTTTGAGGTGGCCTACCAGATGACCGTGCAGTCCAGGCAGAGACACTACATCCCCCACTTGTCCCTGGGCTCCGAGGTCGTCGAGACCAAGAGCAGCCGGCCCGTGTCGCAGGCGTGGAGCAGCATGAGGAGATCAGCCGTGAGTAGCGCCACACAAAGACAAAGACGAAGTCGAGGCACTATCGTAAATTAAAAGTTGGAAGAAAGACGGTCACAAGGGATAATTGCTAACGTAACATACCACCCATTCACAGAGTGAGTAACAGATTTGTTTTGTTCCTCAATATCTTATTTACCTAATGTTTGGAGTACGAAGAACTGCGTTTGGTGGGAGTCATCGTCCTAGGTCACTACTGAGTTTGTGGAGTTGTTGCCCACGCTGTTGACACATCGCAATTTCCAGCCAACTTGGCCTGCCAAACGCTGCCCCTCCCCCGGCCCATTTTTATTGTTCTAAAGGGGACATATTATGGAAAACAGACCTTTTAATGGCTTGTATACAAATGGTATAGCCTCTAGAGTGCCTGCCCACCCATCAAGTGTAAAATTACACAAACAAGTAAACGCTCCGTAAGCTCCCTAGTTCTGAAAAGGTGCCTATAAACAAGCCAATTCGGATGTTGCCAAATTTGGACTATACATAACACACTAAAGCCAAACGTTAAGCAACGCTATAATGTTGTTGAATGCACATATAAGCGTTAGCTATCAGCGCTTAGAGAATCCGCATATACTCGACTTTGTGTCATTCACAGATTCGCACACCAATTGACAAGTGTAACTTGGTGCTGAAGTGATGCCTCCACGAGTGAAAACCAATCCATGCTTTTACTGTTTTTAATAGACGTTTGCTTTTTCCTTCACACTCTGAGCTGTCACTTCCCCAAGGAGTAGCCGCTTGCCTCGTCCAAACCCCCTACCTCCGCCCAGCAGTAGAGGGGAGCAGACTGAAAAAACGTCTGATTTCAGAGGGGGTCTAAGAAGAGACGTTACTTCGACACACATTTTAAATTCTGAAGAAAATACATAATATGCCTCCTTTAAAACAAGTGGCAAAACATGAGGTGGGTGACATATTATAGGAGCGTTTTTTTATTTGTTTTGGCTCACTTCTGCAGGACCGGAGACAAGGGAAGGTACGGTGGCCATTAGGGACAAAAGGCATGGTGTTTGTAAAGATCGCCGTAATAAAAGCTGTGAGGAGTTAGCGGGCTACACACATACTGACATTTTCCCTCCCTTGCAATCAAAGTCAGATAATCGGACGTCTCTCAAAGATTATCTTCAGTGACTGTGGAGAAGACCATCGGGCCCCCCGACAATCCTAAACCTGTTCAATACTCACGATGGCAAATCCTTTTTTGTGTGGTCAACACAGAGTTGCTGAGCAACAGACTGCATGATAGTGACCTGAAACGGAATGCTAGCCAATCAGGAAGCTCGTGCTGTTGCTGGACACAAATAAAGGTTGTGTCCAGGTTGTATTGAGTGTCTCACAAGTCAATCACCACAATAAAAAATGGCAAGGAGAAGAGTTTGCCACCGCAAATCCACCATGCTGCCTCTCACAGGTCATCCTTGGTACTATGTAATACATCTGGTTTTGTCGTGTGTGGGGTCTGTGAAATTTAAAACAAAATTCATTCAGTTACAATTAGAGCAATCATGTTGTGAGTACCCCGCTTTCCACTACTTGTCAACTACTTTACCCTAAACGACAACTTTACCAGAAACCCTACCCAACTCCATACTTGACTTGAACTTTCCGATGCCCAAGTCCTCAAGCGCATTTAGGGAAGCATGTCACATGGTCGCAATGCTCCTGTCTGTCTTTTAACATGTTGTCCTTGTCTTCTTGTCTTCTTGGTGCCGCCACTGCCCCCCAGGGTGCCCCCGTGCTCGAATGCCGCTGCTGTCACTGTCACACGTGCACCACCCACCGTCCAACCTTCCTCCCGTTGCACTCCGTTAACTCCGGAGTCCAGGTCCTTCTCTTTCCTTGCCTCTACTCACCCCCCCGCTGCCATCGCACACCCGCTCACGAAGCCCTTCCCACGCCGCCGCCGCCCTGCTCATCTTCTTCCTTTCCCACCACCGCAGAGTCCATCTCCCTCTCGCACCTGTCATCACCATCTTACCTCATGGACGCCGTGAGCGCAAGTGTCGCAGTTTAGCAGTTTTAAAGATTGTGTTTGGTGGATGACTTCTTTCATTTGAATCGGAAGGGGAATGAGTGGAACCTGTGGGATGTGTGGTCAGTGTTTTTTGTGTGTGCCATAAATCCAGCTGTGGGTCAGGTTTGTGATCACCACAGGACTCCGAAGGACGGAAAAGACGCAGTGGATGTGCAAGTTGCGCAAAAAACCTTACTCCAAAAAGCCACCAGCGAAAAGAAATCTCTGAGCTTCGACTTAGACTTTGATACGACCCGGAGCAGCTAGTCAGCTAACTTGAGGCATCTGTGTAAGGATGCAGCAGCTCAGAGATGTAAGGCCAGCGAGACCATTTAGAGATTTGAAAACAAATAACATATACTTAAGTGTACAGGCAGTCAGTAGAGGAAGGCCAGAACAATTGTTATGTGCTCCTTCTTACAGTATGTGTTCCAGTTAAGAAGCAAGCTTCAGCATTTTGAAGCAACTGGAGACGTTTAAGGGAGGACTGGCTGACTCCAAAGTAAAGTGCATTACAGTAATCCATCTGAGATGTGATGAAGGCATGGGTTACTGTTTCAAAGTGCTGCTGTGTAAGAAAAAGACTTCAGCTTTGCCAGCTGCCTTCGGTGACAAAAGCTGTACTTAACTACCGCACCAATTTGCCAATCCAATTGAAAATCATTGTCCAATGATGTAAAGCCCAGGTTTGAGCGTGCTCGCCACAATAGATAAAACCATTCACACTCACACATATGGACAATTTAAATTTAAATCCTCAAGTGAACCTAACATGCATGTTGTGGGAATGTGGGAGGTTGCCAGACTAAACAGAGAAAACGAACAAAAGGAACACGTAAACTCCTCGCAGCGCGGCCCGAGCCGAGATTCAAACTCAGAACCTCATATCTGTGAGGCAGATGTGCTAACCACACAACAGTGTACTGTTTGGTGTGAACAATTGTTGTGTATTTCCTGCGTGAGTTTGTGGCATTATTGTTTTGGGGGTATTAGCGGCGCCTCACGGCGGCGGCCCGCGGAGCCTGTCAATCATCCATGCGGCGGATTGTGTGGCGATCTGTCGCAGATTGATCGCCGGGCTGTGGGGGGAGGGAGAACCTCCTCCACTGAAGCCCGTCTCACGCACTCCCTCTCGTCCCTCCTACCTCCCTCCCCTTCCCCGTACCCTCTTCCTCCTCCTCCTCCTCCTCCTCCTCCACCCGGCAGATCGACCCCATGGAGATGGACGCAGACATGCACTCCCTGGGCAGCACCTCCTGGCTCTTGGACCAGCGCGACGCCAGCAGGCGGCCCTTCAGCACCAAGTACGAGACCACCATATTCTGAGGCCCCCCACCCTCTCTCTCTTCCTCCGAATCCCACTCCCATATCCTGTGCAACCCCCCTTTGCATCCGGTTCGCAATCCACACACAGTTTGAGCCCCGTGCCTTCTCACTGTGACGGTGTAGCCACCCCTCAGGGCTGCCTCCTACTGCACCTCCACCTCCCCCCCCCCCCTCTTTTTTTTTTTGCCCTCCTACAAGGATCCCCCCTGGCTGCGACTGATGATGCCCCCCTGGACTGAGCTCATTTTTCCTTGCATCTCCAACCCTTTGATCGCTCCCGGAGGTTACTTATTTATTTTATGTAACCCAGAATTTTTTTTTTTTTCTTTTTCAATTTTGGACTTTTTTTTTTTTCTTTGTCCGTGTGTAGCCTCTCTTGTCTTACCAGGCATCTACCACTGTGAGGCTCTGTGAGGAGGGACAAGGAAGCCAAACCAATAAGCAGTTTTGTTTTTGTTTTCTATGCATTTGTACAAAAAAAAAAAAAAAAAAAAACACACACTGGGTGGGTCACCAACACACTTTTGCTGCACTTTGAGGAGGCCGGCAGCCCGATGTCATGTCATGGCCCCCCATGAACACCACCCAATGACTGCACGCTGCTTCGCCAACACACTTGACTGAGAGATTGGGGGGGGGGGGGGGGGGGGAGAGTAGTTGTTGGGGGTCTCTGCTCTGGCCTTGTAACTGCCCTGTGCCTCTCAGCGTCACGGTAGCACCGAGAGACAAAAAAAACAAAAAAGAAGAAAAAAAAAAAAAAACACTGTTGACACATGGCACTATCCCTTTGAACATGTCAGCCGAGGCGTCCATTTTTGTGATACTTTTTTTAATAGGCTGAGGCACCATTTGAGACAATTTTTGTAAATGGAACCCAAACACACCCTGATTATATTTGACTATATTAAAAACAAAAAAGAAGAGGGCCCGAGCACGCGCTTTCCCCCAAATTAGCATCTCATTATCACGCTTAAACGTCTCGCACGCCTAGTGTGTCACGTCGTGTTAAAAAAGAAACCAAATGTAAATGTTTTTTTTTTTTTTTTTGTGTTGTCGTGATAACGAATTGATTTGCTATGCTGAGAGCACGACACGCACGTGCACGCGCACACCGTGTTTCATTTTGTTTGAAGGATGTTGTTGTGGCGTCAACACGCTTGTCGTCACGCTTGGCCACTTTTTGTGTGTGTGTGTGTTTGTGCATTGACAGACTGTTAAAGATGTGACCCGTGCGTTTGTGTGGCACCGTAGTAACAGCAGCGTTCTTGCCACCGTGTTCTGACTGTTACCTTCCACTGGTGATGCATGATGGTAGCGTTTTGTTATGTGTTTTGGTACCTGTGCCAAGCCGGGCCAGGAAAGAAGTCTGTTTCTGTGTGTGTATGTGTGGCGTCTCCCATCCCGTTCCGTCCTCCCACGGCCTCGGTTTGAACGTCACCAATCAGTCGCCTCCATCCCACCGTCCGTCCATCTTCATCTCGCTGACATGAGGTCGCGCATGTTCTCCCGTCTCGTGTGTCACCGTGGCAACCTGCTCTTGTATGGCTGCAAAGGAAGGATGGGTGAAGTCAAGACATTTATTTAATCCTGAAGTTCAGAGTTAACTCTCTTTATATTCAAACTTAACCCTAACCCAAATACGGCTCCCAGGGTACTGAAGCCAGTGTCGTATTCATTGGCACGCTTTCTTTGCTAGACCGGGGGAACCGCACTCCATTCACCTTCCACCAGTCTGGGTTTTAGTTAAAAACCAAAATCTCTTCTGTTTGACTTTCATTTTTGATTTCTGAGGCAACCCGTTTAGGGGGGAAAATAGTTTGGCCTCCTGGTGGCTATCAAGTACAGTGGTGCCTTGCGCCCGAGCCCAAAATAAATTTTTGGAATGTGTTTTTTAACTAGAAAAATATCACTCTATGATGTATCATGCAATATAAAGAAAACATGCAGTCATGACATAATTAAATATAATTGAACGTTTTTGTCACACTTTCTCCTTCAATGCACATTGCGCTGCTCATTCTGGTGTGAACGTCTTGGCCACCTGGGGGCAGTATCACACAGACAGATATACTGTACTGGCAGCTCAGTTTCCCTCTCGGCTTCTCAGTACAGCAAAAATATTAGTCGTTCTTTGTAGAGGATAAAAAATATATGCTTGTGAGTATTGTTATTTGGTCTGTTTGTGTTTAGATATCCGTTGCTTAAAGGGTAACAACACCGCCACGTAGATGCTAATTGTTAGCCCGTGTGAAGTTTCCCTTCGTATGTTAGCATTAAGGTAGCGGAAGCTATGTGGTTGTTTTTATTACACAATGTGGAATTCTCTTCGTTTTATTTCGTATGTTTTCGGATCGCAAGGCACCACTGTATTGAAATCCATTACACCGCTACGGTGGGACCACGAAAGTGCGACTAAATTCACTTCTGACGCTTCTGTGTCCAACCTATGCTCGGTGAGCATGTAATGGATTACCGCACTCAAGTTTTGCAGTTTCTTTTGGTTTTGGGATGTCACCACAGAAGGGTACCGGCTTTGGTTCCTATAGGAATTTTATTCGGTTCCTAAAGTAGACAATTTACTGTGGTTGGGTCTGATTTAATTGCAAATGTGTTGTTGTACTTCCAAATGGTCTCTTACAAACCGTCGCTTCTGTTTCACTTTGGGGTTTGAGATTCGCCCGTTAAGGCAGCAAACTAGTTGGGCCTGAATTAACTGTACACAGTATTCAAATTATGTCTCTACAGTGGATTCTAGTAGTAGACCAAAATTCTCGTACATAACATCAAATGATACTTCTATGTGAAACCTCAGCTCAGTGAGCGTCTAAGTTGTTAACTCAGTTTTACTTTTTATTTGGCTTTTGGTTTTGTGATGTCACCACCACTGAAGGATACCAGAATAAACAAACGGCTCCAAATGGTACCTAATGTGATTTGGGTTCCTATGGCAGCGCTATAGTTGAGCTAACTTAATTGACC
The DNA here is from genome assembly GCF_024500275.1 of Phycodurus eques. NCBI lineage: Eukaryota > Metazoa > Chordata > Actinopteri > Syngnathiformes > Syngnathidae > Phycodurus > Phycodurus eques. Next base: position 24,909,872 of record NC_084534.1, on the reverse strand, counting down.
CCTGTCCTGGTGTCAGGAGTGAAATCCATTACGTCTATTGTAATGCATTATTTATATGTTAAAAATAAATCACTACAAAAGTTTTACTTTGAGATTTGATTTCTACAATAGCCAATTGAGACAGCAAACTAGCTGGGTCTGAAAATGAATTCACACTTTATTGGTAGTGGTCCAGAAACGAAATTATGAACCTCTTAAGCACATCCTGGCACAATGCAGTTGCACCCAAAATAAAGAAAATAAAATATGACTTGTGCAAAAACCCCGAGTTCTAAACCTGCATTTCCAACCTTTATTGAGCCAAGGCACATATTTTATTATAAAAAAAAATGTCATGGCACAACACAAAAGAAAAATGTCACCAAAGGTAAGTAACAGAAATAATGATCGTCTCAGTTTATTCACAAATGTACTGAGTGTGAAATCTGGACGAAGGTACAAAGGGAGGAAAAAGTAAGTGAGCCCTTACGAATTTCTTACATTTCTGCCTAAATTAGTCATAACATTTTCATTCCACCAGTTCAGGGTGTAACCTGCCTCCTGCCTGATGTTAGTTGGAATAGGCTCCAGCACGCCCGCAACCCTAGTGAGGTGGCTCAGAAAATGGATGGATGGATGGATGGATGGCATTTACATTCTACATTTCCATCTAAATCACAAGAATAAATATAACAAGAATAATATCTGCTGAAACTAATATCACACAAACAATTGTTTTCATATTTTTTTTATATATTTATTGAAAATGTATATTTTTATTGAAAATAATATAAAAATTCACAGGACAGGGATTCTTTCTCAAAGAGCTAAGCAGAGTCAGGTGTGAGCCAACCTGGAGTCCAATCAATAAGTAAAATAGGAGGTCTGGCTAAAAGCTGCTAGGTCACTAGAAAACACACCACAGTTTAGAATTGTCTTGTCAAGAAGCACTGCCCTGTGTGTACCATGCCTCGCTCAAAAGAGCTCTCAGAAAACCTACAATTAAGAATTGTTGACTTGTATAAAACTGGAAAAGGTTACAGAAGTATCTCGAAAAGTCTTGATGTTCAGTGCACGGAGGTTCAGCAACGCTGCTTCTCTTCCAAAGAGTGGCCGTCCTGTAAAGATGACTGCAAGAGCATGCACTCTGTTTATTCTTGTGATTTAAATGAAAAATATCAGAAATTTAAGAAATCACAAAGGTTTCATACACTTTTTCCTCCCACTATATTATTCTGTTGTATGAATGGCAACAGGTGGATGGACGCAGTTAATTGTACCTTCTGCCATCCAGTGGAAGAGCATTAAATTGTTTGGCCCGTCACTATACATAGATAAACAAAATACATTATTTGTGGAAAATAATTTTCTGAACAAGTCCCTGTAAAGTGCCAATAAATGTCTTGTAAATTTGACACACCACAGAGAAAAGTGTTGTGAACACATTCACTGCTGGCTTTAGAAGTCAAATATCCATGTTAACTGGGAAGGCTGGCAGTGAATGAGTTAACAACCCTGACAAATGTAAATGACTAAAAGAAATCACCAAGTACATAAAATGGGTTTAAAAATCAAGTCACTGTCCCCGCTCACAAATGCTGTGGGCATACCCGCCAAATGCGTGAAACCACGTTCTGCTGAAAAACGGATGCTACTTCATCTATAGCATCTTTCTCCAGCTTACATATCACTACATGTTTAAGCCATGAAAATGTATCCGCCTAAAGCCTCACGTGGCTGGAATGTAACCCATGGGTCATCGCGGGGCTTTCCACACCATGACGAGAGGCGCTAGCCATCAGCTAGCTGGCGAGCTAACAGGTGTAACTCGCAACTGCGTCGGATTTCCGGTGATGCGAACGATGGGGCTCAAGTTGGGAATCACTCGTTTAAACAATAGCATGCAGGCCACAGTTTTATGATGGTGATTGTGCTCATCAATGTATGGGGGTAATTGGTTTTTGGTACCAAATTCAGTTCTTCACTTTTTTTACTTAGATTTCTAAAAGCTAGACAGAATACTCGTCGGCCTTGACTCCAGCAGCAGCTATATGAAGCAAGTTGGAAGGTGACACGGGTGACACACAACGCATGGTCTTTTTGGGTCTGTTAACATTTGGTGTTCTCCTTGTGTAGCTCGCCGAAGCGTTCAAGTTCCCGGACACCAAGCTCTGAGTTGCTGAGCGAGCTCGTGCGAGTTAAAGCGGGGAAGCGGTATATAAAGCAAATCCACTCTTGACATTTAGATCTCGCTGTGTACGCCCACCGCTTCCCCCCCCCCCCCCCCCCCCCCCCCCCCCCCCGGTACCTATACACGCTGACGAATGGTAACCTGTCCGACACGGTCGGCTAAACAGGACTTGGACAACCGCTCCCGTCTCGACAAAAAGGTCAGCGAGGAAGGTCACGTCTACTTTCTGGCCTGTGTGCGACTTCCCTTATTATGTATGTATGGCGATGGGTTCAGAGCAGTGTTTTGATGAGCATGCCAATTGATCTAGGTCGTAGAAAATGTCAAGAGGGAAAAAAAACTGTACCAGCAATCAAAGCTTTGCCCATGTTTGTGGCCAGAGTTGGGTTTGTCAATGAAAATGTGATACTGTTTCCAACATTTCAAGAAGAAATATTATATTCATGATATTAAACGATACAATGAGAAAAGCTTCCCACAAGTTTAATGTTTCTAATTGTTTTTGTCTGATTATGCCTCATTGATGTCAATGCAAGAATCCTGTTGATTTGGAAAGGTTCTCGGGTGCAAGTTTGCCAAACAAACAGGAGCCAAGTTGACAATACCTTACGAGGCAATTGACCTAAATGAGCCACATTCCGAAGCAGCTATCCTAGACTGATGGGCGATGCTAGATAGGTCTCATGATGGTAGAGCACGGTGTCAAAATTTGATCATTTCGATGATTCGCCATGAAACAGCAGTTACGAGGGTCTGTCCATTGTTGCTTGACACTTACATTGATTTTAGATCTAAAATCAACACCATTTGACCTAAGTACAAACTCCACTCAGTACTAGCATGAGGAGTAAGAATCTTGGCCCAAACGTAAAGACACTGTTTCCGCCACTTATTTTTGTATCATAGCTGGGGGGGCTCTGCATGCACCCAGATAAACCACAAGTACAGCTAAATCTGAATTTGTCTGTTAAAAATAACAATCATAAAAAAAATCACCCATCCATCCTATTTCTGTAGCGCTTGTCTACATACAAACCAACAAAGATTCACTCAAATTCACACCTATGGGCAATTTACAGTCCTCAATAAAGCTAACATGCATGTTTTCATTTTGAAGGAGGAAGCTGGAATAACCAAAATTATCAACACATAACAATGTGATTTGATAATCGTTTGGAAAACAGAATTGTTAGTGTAATAAAGTGACTTTTTGACTTACCTTAACTTCCATCCTGACCGCAGTCCAATCAATGAGACACACCAGCGCAACCCTTAGGGAGTAAGAGGGTTCTTCCTGCAACAATGTCCATCAATTCAGACCTACTTTCACTCACATCAGAGCTTCTCCTGCTAAGAAAGCAAGACATTATTAGTACAGGGCGGCAATTAAAAGAGGACCAAAGTGAAGTCAAAACCATTTATAGCTGCAAAAAGCTGCGTACCAAAAGGTGCCGTTAAACACAAGCATTTAACAAAAGCACGGCCGTTACCGAGAAAAGTCCTCCACGGCCACTAAGCACACACAGCGATGACATAATTTACAAAAACAAATACAAAAACAACTAAAGTGTTTTTTTTTTATACATTTGCATATTTCAAAAAATATTAAACATCATTTCTCTATTCAAATAACAAGGATAAGTTAACCGCACGGTTTCAGTCAGTCTGGCAGCTATTTACACAAATATGCACAGTTCATGTTTAAGGTGAAGGCAACACAAAAAAAGACAGTAAGTGCCACGTTAGTGAAACATAAAAGGACAGAACTGTACAGGAACACTTGGCAGGATTGTTCCTCCCGACCATTAATACGGCTTGTTTTATATATATATATATATATATATATATATAAAATATCACGGCAGTGCTAATTTGACTCTCTCAGACCTTCATTGTTATGCTTCTGTAAACCACATTTGCAGGTGCACCTCAATTAGAATATCATAGAAAACGTCTAAAAGGTGGAACACATAGTTTCACTACAAAAACACGGCAACATATTTCGTGGGGAAAAACATCCTTTTTAACATGTAAATTGTGTAGGAATTGGCCTTCTGAAAGTTTAATGAATCCCTTTTACTGATATAAATGAACTTTCCTACTTGACTATAATTTATTGAGATGCACTCATACCTCTGAATCCTCATGAAAGAAACTCTCTCTTGATTAACACTTAATGCCCACTTCAATCTCAGTCAGTTCTCCGGAACTAAAATCCTCGGTCAGCTGGTGACGCCGCCATCAAGTGCAGGAGTCCGTGAAGATGAGATGGTGAGGTCACAGTGCAATCAGAGACACAAACGCACGGACGCACCCTTCGCTACGAGTCTTTGAGCATATTGATGCGTGCGAAGATCTTGAGCGCTGGTCCCAGTTTGATGTTCATGGTGCTCATCAGGTGGTCCTCCTTCAACAGGAGCAAAGCTTGTCCGTCGATCTCTTGGGAGCGGAACTCGTCGGCGATCTCCTGACAGCCTGTGTGGACGACACAAAAAAAAGATTTGTCTAATAATGGCCCATTGATAAAATACACTTATACAGAGCAGACAGGACATCACTTCTTTAGGTGCACCTTCAAAATCTAATGAGATCCAATACTAGAGCTCTTTTATATTGTCTGCTAAAGGGAGTGACACTGTCAGAGAGGAGTTAACTTACCACGACGTTTATTAATGTGGGTTGAAATACAGTTTGTAGGAAATGCACTATACTGACAGGATAGATACTTATGTATTGTTAAATTGGATCTGTACTTCAAAGTGTCAAATAATAATAGAAACATTATATAAAATTAAGACGAAATAAGTAACATTTAATTTGGTGAGTAAATTTATTTGAATAACAAAAAATAACTTAATTTCCATCCACAGACTAAAATCAGTACTTTTTTTTTTTTTTACTATGTAAAAACATTAGAAATGTAATTTTCCTTCATTGATGACCATTTCTACAGTTACTATTTTGAAAAATATTTACAAAGTTAATTTTCCTTTGGCGTGCAGTGTATTTAAGCTTTTTACATAAAAAACTAAAAATAGTATTTTCCTTCCGTTTAAAATTTGTTAAATTTAGAAAATTAAAATATGAGGCAATTTCCTGTCTGAGATTAAAAGCAAGGGAGCAATAGTAAATATGTTTTTTAAAAGGTTTAGCCATAAAAAAAATAAAAATAAATCCCAAATGCAATTGCTCTTCCAAGAATAAATACTGGCAATAAAATTTTAAAAAAAAAATAATATGCATCTTCAATACCGCTTATGCTCATTAGGGTGACTGGTGTGCTTGCCAGCTAACAGGGCATATAAGGACAAATGATCATTCTGACTCACAATCAGACCGATGGAAAATCTTCAATGTACCTAACATGCATGCTTGTGGAATGTGGGAGGAAACCAGAGTGCCTGGAGAAAACCCACGCAAGTGCATCGGGAACATGCAAACTCCACACAGAAAGGCCGGTGCCCAGATTCGAACCACCAACCGCAGAACGGTGAGGTGGATGTGCTATCCACTCGAGTATTCACCGTGAGGCCTACCAATAGTATACTGCAACCCATTTCTGAGCTTAAAAATATGAAAGTCCAAGAGGTATTTCAAAAGGGTTATCTCTTTGATATGATGGAACCACTCTTCTATTACATCTCAAGTGTAGCTATTGCCCAATATTGCTGAAGGGAGACATTGCACATAATTTTTTTTTTCCTGACCTGGCAATGAACAAATGAATTCGTACACTTCCTCCACATTCCACTTGGTGGGGTCGTTGGGTAAAAAAGGCTGACACAAAGCGGCAGTCGCGTCTCTGCCGCCGAGGGCTTCCGGCTCCGACGACACCCTGCTGGGCTGCCGCTGGACGGGGACCGGAGCAGGGGCGGGGGTCGCCGGGGGTCCTGAGCTGGCCGCAGACAGCGGCGAAGGCGGCTCCTCGTAGCTGGACATCTCCGAACACGGGCTGGACTCCTCCTGGCTGGGCTGGGAGAGATGAGGAGAGGACACGGAACCCCCCTGAGTCTGCTGCGGCGACGGGGACATCTTCTGAGAGGGTTGATAAAGATAAATAGGGGACATAAGTTTTATGAGTTTCAGTCTTGAGAAACATCGCCAACAATGTCACTACAGTGGAAGGAAATGCTTAAATTTCTGCATCAAATGTATCTGTATCTGATCTTGGATTAAACAAAGAGACTCTCCTAAAAACTAATACCACACAAACAATTATGTCTTTTCACATTTTAATAGAGCACAGCACTGGGGGGAAAAAGTAAGCGAACCCTTGGATTTAATAACTGAGATAAGACTAAGATTTCTGTGATGTCTAGTGTATAGCTGTGAATGAGGTCAACACTCGTATCACAAATGATCTTTCCCCATTGAAATGAATGGAAATGCCATTATTCCGTTCCAGCCCCACAGTCTTCTTTCTGGTGTTCCCTCTTTACCACCAAGGGGCAGAATAATACAGACATACAGCCACTGACAAAGCTAAAAACTAATCAAAACTAATTGACTCAGTAAGCTGCAGTGATATTCCTAATTTCTTTGCAAAGGATAAAGAGTATTGCTATATTGTCTGTCTTCATGTATTGCTGCGATTTGTGCTCAAATATATGTTGCTTGAAGGGTCATAACACTGCAACATTGATGCTATTCTTTAGCCTGTTTACATTATGTGTGAGCATTAAGCTAGCAGACTTTCCTCAGGCAAAGTATGTGGTTGTTTTAAATACACGTGTAATTCTCTTTGTTTGATGTTTAGTTTGACAGTAAACTAGAACTAGGAGTGGCAATAAACACCTTGAAGCCTATTTTCTTTTTCTTTTATTCACTATGTGCCACACTGCTACTAGCTGTGAATAGAGTTGAGTTTGCTGCCACCATCTAGCACTAATATAACATTTTTGGTTGCAAGGAAGAGCCCCCAAAAAAATGTTTTTTAAATGGCTGCGCGGCGGCTTCCACTCGTTAAGTAGGTGCGCTCCTGCTAGAGGTCGAAAAAGTCGGCAAGTTGACAAAACTGAGTAACCCCGGTCAACATGGTAACCAAGCCAAACGCTGCATTAGTATGAGACAAAATCACCCCCCCAAAACAGAGTCATTTCAACCAGAGGGTGACAGTGTTGTGCAGGTCCTGCAATTTTTTAATCCTTTTTGTATTTCGACTGAAGAATGTCAGCGACAAGACACTTGGGAAGTGTTGTAAATTGGGGGGGGGGGGGGGGAGAACTGCATAGCATTTAAGTAATACAAGGCTCTCTGGCGTGTTTGGCATACCCGCTTCTTCGCTTCGATACTAGAGCGGCCCTGATTTCTTCTGCGCCAGCGATTTGCTGGTTTGGTTTTCTCTGGACGGAACAGTCCGATGCGCTTCGTGCATCCCACATTGTACCTGTGCACAAAAATTTCAGATCATTTGTATTAGTAGAGCGCACAGATTTATCAATCATTTCTGAACAATAACTGATCATTGGAAAGGATTCCACAACCGGAAAACACGTTCTTACATTTTGCATTCAAATATTAGAATGGAGAGAGCTTCTGTTCTTCAACTGACTGATATTTCGTCAAAACACTTAAATGGTGACTTGCCTCTTAGCACAAACCATGGAGCAGAAGCGCTTCGAGCCCTTGAACGTGTAGGCAAAGTCCACCCAGCCGCAGTACTCACACGTAAGCTTGGGCTCTTGATCCTTTTCTGTTGAGAAAGATGAGAATGATCGCTTCTTCTGACATTCAGAGTTAATAAGTGTGATCAAATGTCAAGTTCCACAACCAAATAATGTTTTTGTTATTTACACATTTATAAAAATGCTTCTGTGAGAAAGCCCCTTCTGCACTTCATTTAAATTTATTTAATAACCGTCCTGACACTGAGTTTCTCCGCCCAAGGGGGGTATTTATGTTTGGTGATGTGACAATACGTCACATACACACACTATACAGTATGAACTGCTGCACCCACAATTGAAAATTGAATTATTGTCTTAACAGCCCCCCGCCCCGCCCCCTAATTGCCATTTTATCTCCAAACTCCACCCCCGGTTATCACAGTAAAGAAAGCCGTACTCGCTCTTAGCCATATATGGGGAGGGGTGTCCAGTTGCTCACTTGTATAAGACAGGGCCACCCTCTCAAACTGGCTAATTTCAGCTAGGCAAAAATAGCGTGTGTAAAGTGACTTAAACTTGATCCTTGACATATAAAGAATATTAAACATCTGGGAACTATATTAAATTGTGACAAAATGCATAAAATGTCTACTTTAGGCAGAAAATCGGCATGCTGGACAGACTATTTTTGAGAACAGTTCCAGTGAAAGAAAAAAAATAAGTTTGAGTACATGGGGGGCAAACAAAATATGCACATTTGAGCCACACGACCTCAGTGTTTTTCACCTCACCTGTCTGGTTCAAGTCTTCGGGCTCAGAGTCAGAGTTTGCGGCATTGCTCACTGGAGTTTTGTCCGGGTCGGAGGAGAGCTGACTGTCCAGTTTCTTGGGGCTGTTGATGAGGATGGGTAGACGCTCCACCTGTCAACAGGGAAGTGTGCAAATAATTTATATAAAATGAACAGATGAATATAGACCTGATCACTTGTAGTATGTATGTAAATTTTGTAAAAAAAAATTCAATAAAAAAGGGTTAGTGGTTAGTCATTTCCCAAGCCACTACTAGAGGAGATGACAATGCTGATTAAGCCTCTCAGCTCCTCTAACATCTTTCTGTATTTTTCGGTTTTTCAACTTTTATATTTCATGTCGAACGGTGACATTCCCACACCACTTTTAAGAGGTTCCACAACAGAGAGTTAAAAGTGATGAAGAAAAGATGCTCGTCACACGTTGTGTTGTTTGTCTTTCAGCGAGTGCAACGTGTCCATAATTCAAGCTAGTATCACAGAAAAGCTGTGTGCTGTCAGCCTACATAGAGCAAGATAGAGGCTTTGTGTTTGCAGGCTGACAGCTTCCCTACACCCAAGAGAAAGCTTGACAGCTCTGGGCTCGTCCAGTCGAGTCTGGCTGCCGCGGGGTGGGGGGGAGCCACTTACACACACTGGGAACGGCTCGGCGCCCTCCTGGATGACAAAGCCCTCGATGACGTGCGTGAGGACCTGCGGCTTGACGATGGCCTGTGGCGGCTTGCTCTCGCCGTTGTGTGACGCGACCGCCGTCATGTTGGGCGCCTCGCCATCGTTTCCCGAGGTCATGGCCGGCGGTGGGGTCCCAGGTGCAGGCGTCGGCCTCTTGGTCACACCCCCACCTGAGCGGGAAATGACACATCAAAAGCCTCATGAAAAAGAAGATCATCTGCGGTGCGGACTCCAACAATATGTTGTAGTACAATCGTTATGTCATTATTATTATTATTGCTGTTGTTGTTAACTGCCTTTTCGAACCGCCAATCAACTTGCATGTACACTCAACATTAATCAACATCATCAGCTGTAATTCCGAGACTTGTAAAAAAAAAAAAAAATGAAAAAAACCAACAAAGAACAAAGTAATAAACACATTGCTACCTCCCTGAAAGTGTCTATCAAACTGAGCGTTAGTTGTACATTTGATCTGTAAAGACAATAATATTCAAGATGACTATCATGTTGCACAGTTATCCATTGTACCAAAATAGTTAATAATAGTCTATGTTTGCACAACTTTCCATACGAGTAGTGGGCAGCAGTCAATCCTAACACCTCTAACTCAATTATTAGATAGAAAGGATTAAGCAAACTGAAATACAAAAAAAACTAAATCAATAAATGCCCTGTTTCAAATTGAAACTGTATTGAAACAGTCCTCTTCGTCATGCTGTTCACATTTTGACATCATGAGACCAAGGCGACACTTAACAACTGATCAACAGGCTCCCTCGCCAGTGCGAGGTTTCAACAAGGATGTTTGTAGAGGGAAATGGCCACCGAGGTTCATCCTGAATATTTCACCCTGAAGCAGAATAACCCCAACTTTTTGTGAGTAGTGTTGGCCTATATTGCAGGGAAATCATGACACCCCTTTGCAACCCTAGTCCTGAGCGATTTACCTTGTGGCTGACCTTGTGGTGCTGGGTCAGCTTTGGGCTGCTCTCCGGGCTTCCTGGGTTGCGATGGCATATTTTGCTGCTGCTGCGGTGGTAGTGGTGGTGTTGGTGCTGGTGTTGTTGCTGGCGCTGGCGGTGGCAGCTTTTGTTGCTGGTGTTGTTGCTGCACGCTGGAGGCTGCACAAATCTCTCTCACTACGAGTGAAGTAGGCTTATCTTTACACTCCTGAACCAGTGGTCGAGAGGCCTGTGGTGTTAATGGAAAACAAAACGTTAAAGGGAGGAGAGGTACCGGTACTTTTTCCTTGATAATTAAAGGGTCTTTTCCACATATTGCTTTCTTATCCTTGGCTAAAATGAACTTACTGTTAAGGGGTTATAGCAGCACCCGGTTAGGCCCGGTACACACATAAAGACAATCAGGCTGTTTTTGTCCTGATTTTGCCACTTCCCAACCAAAGAAGTCAAACCAGACTATGTTATGTCTGATAAGATGATCCTATAAAATTATCCTTAGGTCTGAGATATGTTAAGAGTGTGGCTTGGTCCCCATTATAGGCTCCAAAACAGGTCACGGTCTACACTCTAAAATAAAATCTTCAACATTTACGACCAAAAATCTTCATGTTGTGTGGGGAAAGCCAACTACTCTCCACTTTCTACCATCGCTCGGTGGGTGGCATCTTTTTGGACACGTAAAAAACAGGTGTACGCATGGACGCGGCCTTAAATGACCAAATTGTCGGGTAAGTTGCGGTTCTTACCGTGGGATGTATTTGTAGGTTAATGGCTGTGAGCTGCACGGGCTGAGCTTTGGCCTGACTCGTCAGCGTGGAAGAAGAGGAGGATGAGGCAGGGGGCGGGAGGGTGTGTGAGCTGATGGTGGAGTGGAAGATGGTGGCGTGCTGGCCAGGAGCGGTGGGCTGGTGCGGCGCCGGCTTGGGCAGCACGGGGACGGTGTGTGGCGACGGCTGAATGGACGCCGTCTGCAGCAGCTGACCGGAGGTCCTCTGGGAACCTTGGCTGTGATGGACCACAAACTGCTGCTGCTGCTTGTGTTGCTGAACCAGTGAGTGGGGCTGAATCTGCGTGTAGGCTGCAAGCAAAACAGAAAACATTTTTTTCCATTTAATTAAGAAATTCACAGCGCCATGCAGGCCACATTCACCATCAAGTCACTCTGAGGACAGAGACACATGGCGGTTATTAAACCCGGTGTGCGCGCATGTGTGTTTCTCTATTTAGGGAGGTATTGTGGCCTTAAAAGGAGCCATTTGTCAGCTGGCTATTTGTCCTGACCCAAATCACATCCTTCTAAGAGTGAAAGACAATACAAGGATTTTGGCCTCCAAGGCATAATAATGGGAAGCATTTCGTTTTTTAGTTGGTTCAACATCTCAGAGCTGGTTAATTAATATCCTAAACAATGAACTGTGCGCCTAAAAAATAGTCTCAAAATATTGACAATGTTTTTGCCTCACAACTTCTATTTATTTTGTCCTAAAACGACATTACAGTTGCAAGTACCCAATCATATTTAATGCCGATATCCATAATATCCACTCAATAATAATAATAACAGCTTGGACTTATATAGCGCCCTTTCAGGAACCAAAGGCCGCTTTACACAAAGTAGACAGACAAGAACACAAAAGACACAACATATCAAAACCTGAATAATATTTTACCATTTTAGCAAAAAGTTAAGTTAGTTAGTTGTATAATAATATTTTTTTTTAAAAACTAATAAAACTGTTTGCTCTTTGAAGACGCCTGACGCCGATGTTTGCAGAACGATACTGTCACCTAGTGGTCTTATTTAAATAAAGTCTATTTAGTCCTTAATTACATAAGTCTGAAAGGGTTAATGTGTGAGTGTGAATGGTTGTTTGTTCAAATGTGCCCTGCGATTGGCTGGCAACCAGTTCAGGGTGTACTGAACTGGTTGACCCTAGTGAGGAGAAGCGGCTCAGATAATGGATGGAAAGGGTATCACATTTTTTTGTGATGGGGCATCACAGCTAACAAAGATCGGCAACATCCCCTGATCTAAAACCTCCATTACTATATGTATACCTCGAATTAAATGTTGTGCACTGTATAACTGCATTTATATTGCTACAAATATTGCTCATATTGTAACAAGCCACCATTTAATTTGTGGCGTTTTTAATCATCACACGTTTCCTCTCTGTCATCAATTTTACCCGTCTGTGGTGGTATACAAAACAACACCCATAAAAGTCGCGAAGAAAAAGAAAAACACTTGTGGATGTGCACTGAGCTTAAGTCTCACAAGATCTCGTTCCTCATTTATAACCGTCATTTCACTGGCTTCGGGCGGAATCCTTGTGTCTTCCGAAACCATTACTTTTCAGGAAACGTTTGTTGGGACATTAACATTGCAGTCAAAGAGGGCAAGCCATTTTAAACACATTTTAATGTCGATTCGTGAAAAAACACGACATTGACCAAAGTTTAATTTAGGTTTAAAAAAAAAAAGTCTAAAAGTCAACTTTGGGGGACGGCACATTTTAATTTATACAATAGCTCTCTGATGACCATTCGCCCATTTATTAAATTCCCTCGTATCTGTCCAGCTGCATATTTGTCCATTTATCTGGCTGCCTATCTGCCAATATCTATCTATCATTAATTGTTAAGGAGCATAAGATAAGTTTTTAGGGTCCAAACTTGTGGTGCTATAAAAACTCAAAATCGTGGGAGGAAATTGTAAACGCACATAATCTTAATGAAGCTTTACAGATACCACTCACCTGGAGCAATTAATGGCTGCGCGCTGACTGTTGTGACGTTGCGGCTCATGTTAATGGCCCGGGCCTCTGTGACCACGGCGGCGTCCCCCTTCTTTCCCACCTCCGAGGGACTCTCGGACAAGGCGGACTTGACTGCCGCAGACGGTTGCCCCCCCTGTCCGGGGTTCTTTACAAGCGACGCGGGCTGGATGGGCACCGGGCTCTGCTTCAGACTGAGAGCCTGCAGCGTCTGAGTCTGGGAGGAGGACGTGGTCGATCCCTGCTGGCCGCGTATGGCCAGATTTTGGACCTGATTCTTGAGACAAAAAGACGCTAGCGTGATTTTGCTGGCTTATCCAGCCAACAATTTTCTATATCGCTTGCTCTCATTAGTGTGAGCTGGAGCCTATCTTCATTATTTGCATGAATAAATGAATATTCATTGCAGGAAAAGTTAAGTGCATTATAATGTAATAGTAATGACAGAATATGTGAATACTTTTGGTATCTTTTATTTTTTTTTTGGGTCCCATCAGGAATCCTGATGTGTGTTTGAAAGGGTTCCCCACCAGTGTAGAGCCAGTGTACCTGAGCGGAGCTGTCGGATTGCATCGCTGTCACGGTGGCCGTTGGCGTGAAGATCAGCTGCGGCGACAGGGGCACAGCTCGGCCCAAACTCCTGGCCACTTGCACCAGGTTGCTCTGCTGCGCCTGGAAAACATTGCTCTGCTGGGCCTGGAAAACACCACACAACACATACACTACAGTCAGGAACACATCAGCTTAAGAGCTCAATAGAATGCCAGGTTTCAGTGCCAGCCTCCAAGCAAAGGAGAATAACTTCAGTTAAAAAAAAAAAAAGGGCTTCTAACTTGTACCATCTGCAACACATTGCACCGATTACCTGAATGCATCACACCATTCAATAGCCACAAAAATAATACACGAAACACACACTTGAATCACCAGAAGTCATATACTAGCTAGAAAGGACTAGAAAGGGCTTCTTTCTTGGGCTATGTTCCCACCATCTGCGCACGCAGGTACATCTGCGCCTGGCTGGCGGTGAGGGTGGTGCTAGATGGGCTGCCCAGCAGAACAGCCTGCTGGGAAATACTGGTGGGAGCCGACGTGATGCTCTGGGCACGGCTGATCAGCTGTGCAGCCGCCGGTGAGGCGGTCAGGTTGATCTACGGGGGGAGAAGAGAAGTTGTCAGAACCTAGGAAATAAAAACGTGAAAAAAGATGGCATAGACAAAAAAGCTCTGTAATTTAGAATCACATGTTTAGGATGCCTGTTTCGGATTGGGGCTAATTTGGGTAAATTCCCAAAGAGGGAGTGCGCCAAAATACGAGCCAAATGGCTGCTTCAAACCAAAATCGCGAACTTCTTGTTCAAATTCGAGCACGGGTCCTAGAGAATTTTTGTGTGTCCTGTTATGAAAGAAATGTCCACCAAATTCCATGTTGATTGGTGAGGGGGCAAATTCTTTTTCAAACTTTTCATGTGGCGCTACTGAGGGAGAAATGGCTGATTCAAACCAAAATGGCCGACTTCCTGTTCCCTAGGATGGGGACATGAGACTTTTTGGTCCATCCTGTTATGAAATCCATGTCTACCCAATTTCGCGCCAATCGGTGAATCAGGTGTCGTGGGTTACATTTTTTTCTGTGAAAGCTACTTAATGAATCTGATGGGGCCATGTTCTGACCCCTAAAATACATACATTTTTACAAATGCAAAATATTGTTGCATTTTGGGCGTAATGAGGTCCCCCATGAAGGCGATTAATACGTCAGAATAATAATAATCAACAGTGCCATGACAGCCTTCACCTGGTATATATAATATTTACAAATATGCATTTAATAAAGTAAAATGTAGTCGTAATGTCCACCCAATTTCGTATCATTCTGTCAAACTGGTGTCGGGGGATAATTTTCTAGGTTGTTTTTTTTGGGGGGGGGGCCATGTGCAGAAGGTGGGTGTCTAATTTGTATAATTGAATCCAAGTTGCCTACACTGAGATCTGCGCTCCACTGAGTGTCAACCCAGCTACTTCAGAGATTGTTCTCACCGTGGTCTGAGTCGATCCTGTTTGCTGAGAAGTTGTGCTGTTCTGGGCGTTCTGGCGACCTGCTGCAATACTGGCCTGTGGGAAGGTGGCCGAGATGGTGGAGAGATATTTAACACTGAATAAAATATGCAAGGGGAATATATTGTAAAAAAAAGGGGCTCGGGAGGGGTGTTATCACCTGCTGCACGGCAGCAAGGCTCTGCAGCTGAGCAGTGCTGAGGCTGTGCTGCTGCTGGAGCGCCGCGGTCTGTAACATGAGATGCTGCTGTTGGGCCGCGTACATCTGCTGTAGGTACTGCGCCGCCGTGTTGGGCTGCCTGTGGAGCGCTTGTTGGATCACCTGAACGACAGAGCAAACCAAAACAAGGGCTGGATGAAGACGTGTGAAGCGGCACCTTGTAATGGTAATATGATATTTTCGGGTACACAAATGCAGTGTGGATGGAATCGTATTGAGACTTTTGCAAATTTGGAGTGGCTGATTTTCCGCTTCAAAAAAGTACAGTGGGGAAACTGCAAAAAACACCACATTGAACACATCAGCCTGGATAAGCCCTAAAGAGAACAAGAGTCTCTTGTATAAACACTGCAGCTGCAGGTTATGCTATCCAACATTGGCTTTGGGGGATGACGAAAATGCCCAACCAGTGAGCATTGGGCAGTGGTTTACATCACCCATATTCAAACCCGGGCTGAGCAGATACTACAAATAGTACCTGGTTGTCCTGTGTGTTGCCAGTGGAAAAATGTACCAAACTGATTGGGCACCATCCATTTTCTACAGCACTTGTCCTAAATAGGGTCGTAGGTGAGCTGCAACTTATCCCAGCTCACTTGGCGTGTGAGGCTTCACCTCAAAGTGGTCGCCAGCCAATCCCAGGGCACATACAGACAAACAACAATTCGCACCTATGGACAATTTAGAATCTTCAGTAAGTCCAAAATGTATGTTCTGGTGATGTGGGAAGAAGTTGGAATACCCCCAAACTTCAAAAATGTGAGGCAAGATATGCTGACCACCGTGCTGCCCCTATTACGTGCCGCCATGAAAAAGGGGCGACAACAAACACCGAAGCTTCCGGTCATCTCAAAATGAGTGTAAGCGAAGGCCGCTCCTCCAGGGTACTAAACGAGCAATTATCCTTTATGCTGCTTGGTAACAATGCTGTTGGTCTGAATGGAGGAGAAACCTGCCATTAAAAGTCAAGCGGGCCCTCATTCAGCCAGTGTGGAGGCTTATCCTGGGGGTCAGGGTGTCAAGAGCACTAAAGTGCAAAGAAAATTCCTCTCTTTGACTGTCATTGAAGACCTGACACAACATAAACTTCTCTCTTTTTCAGTCACATTAGCAGAGCTACACGAGCAATCACCTGCACAGTTTGCCTGTCGGGTATCCCTCCGTAAACTGAAATCTGAGGGACTGGCTGTCTTGCTGCAGTAGTAGTAATACTGCTACTAGTACTACTACTACTGCTGCTGCTGGCATTAGTACTGCTAACAGAAGCAGTAGTGGCAGTAGAAGGTGTCGTCGTGTGACTGCTGGCAGCCGTGGTGGAGCTGGAGGTGGTGGTGCTGGTGCTGGTCGCAGAGGTGCCGCCCGTGGTGGTGGTGGTGGCGGTGGGTGCGGTGGGGGGCCCCGGCTCGCTCATGGTGCCCTCTGCTCTTCTCACCTTTGACCCCCGGCTTTTCTGAATGGCCCGCCTGTGCCTGGAACACAGCACAGAAAGTGGCGTGCGTGAGAAAGGAAACACGTTTTGGTGTTGGAGAGGCAACCACAAAGCAAAGTGAACCGCTAACGTCTCCGGGAGAAACAAACCACACTCAAATCCCTCATAAGTCAAATACAGTGGCGCTCCAGTAATGCTTGCTACAGGTAGAGAGGAAACGGTATGAAAGCTTGCACAATTATACGGGCCAAAATGATCATGGTTCTATTAATTAGTATACATTTTAACAATGTATTGTATGTAAACAAAATTGATTTTGAAGGTAAAAAATATATATATACTGATCAGATCCAGAGGCACTTTCAAGGACTAGACTGTCAGAAACATTATCATACAGAGGCACTATCATGCAGAAACACCTACATCCCACATGGCAGCCATGCTGTCATGTCAAAGTAAAGCTGCCTGCATAAGCAAAGCTGCCTGCATTTGTGTAAGATTAGCATTACCCATCAGCCTTAGCTTCTGAAAACTAACACTTACGTTCGGCGCGCACCGAGTGACGCGGTCGAACGCGACTGAAATGTCGCGTAGTGTACAGGGTACTGCAACTAGTTTTCATCAGTGACTGTTGGCAACTAATTTAGCTGCCATTTGAAATTTGAATTGCAGGTGAACGCCACCGCAATGTTGTAAATGTTGTATGATCTTTCACAAAAACACCGTTCATCAAAGATGGTCAAACCTCCTCCTGGAACAGATTGTGTTTAAGTTCCAAGGATCCACTGGCAGACTATACATCTTCTTTTAAGATTGTACAAATAAATCACAAGGGAAGTGCAAATGGTGACGCCAACTCTCTGATGCCGCTGGAGACATTAATGTCAGAAGGGAAATTGATTCCGTTGAAGTGCTTGTCCAAGAACAAATTAATAACAGAAGTAGGTGCAATTAGCTGCCTGTAAACAAAACACCCTGCCTCTGCATTTTGATTAACAACACACAAGATTTGGCACCACTAAATGTTTTTTTTAGGTTAAGTGAGGCAAAGCAGAACTAAGCAAGGAAAAAAAAAAAAAACTCCCCGTGCTTGCCTGTTGTTTGCCTTTTGGCCGTGTCGCATTCACAGTAGTGGTAGCACCGAGAACTACGACTAGCCGGCGTTTGCAACGGAGCCCGAAAAATGTTAGCCTTTCACCAAAAATCCTAGAATGCGATGCAAAACCTGAGACACAACGTGCCTTTCATGGCAGCACAACGCCAGCAATATGATCCAACTAGTCAACTAATTGGAAAAATTAACTGTGACTGGTCGAATATCAAAATCATCATTTGTGGCAGCCCTAGTGCAAAATGTTCCCAAACTTTAGACATTCTGTCTTTTACGGACTCTTTCCTGCTGGATTAATTGTTGCAGCCCAATATCACAAGCATCAACAACAGGCAGAGACTACATGTACGTAAACAGAAATAATACAAATATTAATCATATAGTTAGCCTGGGGTGACTCTTCCCCCTATTGATTTAAACCTCACAATACTCCACTGGCCGTCATCTGCAATTATTAATGATGGACACACCTCTAATGTAGCATCTTTATAGACCATGTTTAATTGCCCATACTTTCACTGTACTTTTAGATTGACAGCAAATGCCTTTTAATGCATTTATTTGTGCTATTTTAAATCAAATATTGGCTGATCCATCCAGTACACATCAGATTAATATCCACATTTGGAAGAGGCCTGCTTCCGATCTGAAGACATCCAATTCCAAGAGTTTTATTTTAATGCCGCCAGACGCATATCCCAATTGTGCCACTTGAGAGTCCCCCAACCAAAAAAAACAAAACAAAACAAAAAAAACACAGAATTAAGTAAATCAGTAAATCCAGCATTTGAGACCAAAGAAGAGGAAGTTGAGACGCAACAGAGGAAGTGGGGTCACCAGCTGATTGGGCTGAAAAAGAAAGCTTAAAGTGGGGTGGATAGAATTTCTAGCCGGAAGGTTAAAGGTGCGTGCATGTAATTAAACAGCAAAATGAGGGGTGAAGGTTGAGAGAGGGGCTTGAGGATTTTAAACAGTGTGAGGAGGGTCTGATGGAAGTAATTAAATCAGGACCTACGCTGCCGCCACACTGCCATTCTAAAGCCTTTACTGCCTCCTCCTCCTTCTCATTACTATTTAGAGAGGATTAGGGGCCCGAGCCCAGATGTACGGCCTGCTTATTTTGCAGACCTCTAAATGAAAAACCCTTAAGGAAACATATGCTATTCCATTAAATGCAAATTGTAGAGGAAACGAAAAAACAATTTCTTGGGCTGAAAAAGTTTGCACTTGAGCAAGAAAATAAAGACATCTCATTAAGGGCTCATTAGCATTCAAAATGTTGGTGTGAGTGACAGTACTGAAATCCAATCAGAAAAAGTGAGCGCTCCGGGTTGTACACAAAAGCAGCAGCCGCAGTCGCGCCGCATTCACAGGGAGAGGAGGGAATCCCCTCTGGAAAATGATGCTTTTGGCCCCAGCAGTTTCTTCGTGAGGGGATATCACCCATCCATCAGTAACAGGGTGATGGAGTACACCCCCAAACACACACACAGTACTGTCCCCACATACCACATTTTACAAAAACACATGCTGACCTCTTGTAAGTAAGTACCCAATTCCCATTTAAGAGTCTTTATCCCTCGAGTACTTCCATGCAGGCGGCACGGTGACCGACTGGTTAGAGCGTCTGCCTCACAGTTCTGAAGTGGAGTTTGCATGTTCTCCCCGTGCTTGCGTGGGTTTTCTCCGGGCACTCCGGTTTCCTCCCACATCCCAAAAACATGCGTGGTCGGTTCATTGTCAACTCTAAATTGCCCGTAGGTGTGAATGTGAGTGCGAATGGTTGTTTGTTTGTATGTGCCCTGCGATTGGCTGGCAACCAGTTCAGGGTGTAACCCGCCTCCTGCCCGATGATAGCTGGGATAGGCTCCAGCACGCCCGCGACTCTAGTGAGGAGAAGCGGCGAAGAAAATGAATGGATGGATGGATGGATGGATGGATACTTCCATGCACATTTCAAAAATATCTGAGATCACTGTGTTTATGTTTCAGCACTGTCGGGGGGGGAACCTCCCATGTCCAAATTTTTTTACAAAACAAAAGTATTGGTCAGTCCACACGTGGGTCTGTTATTTATTTATTATTTGTATTTTTTTTTTTTTTTACACATTAGTAACCGATCTAAAGTATTAAAAATACGTTGAGAAGAAACAAATGTCTTTACTCCGTTATGCACTTCAACTGCCTGAGAAGTCTCGAGGCGGGAGCCTCGCGGAATTACGCCTCCTCAAAATTGAAAGTCGCAACAACTAGGAAATCCTTGATATACAATGTTGAGTGAAAAGAGTTGGGTTTGATACATTTGAATAGGCATGCTTTGTTAAAAATCGATAGCTGTGATGTTTTGGTGCAGAAGGAAGTCCGTGAGCCACGTTGGTAAGTTTGTTGGCAGATTGGCTCATAATTTTTTGTCTTACAACACTCAATAGTTCTTTATACCTTTAAAATAGAAAGGATCTATGTAACCACAGTCAATTTGGTTTTCTATTAAATAATTGTCTTTGGTCACAAGACAACGCAACCACAGACTTGAATGAACATTGCTCGCACCAGCAACGTTTGTGTCCATACCATTCTTATCAATGACAGTGCAATGCATTAAAAAAATTTTTAGGTAATTAAATCCACGATTAAACATGATTTTTGGATAAATATATTCATGTTGGTACACAACGGTACATGATGTAAGCAATTTCAATACCAACCCTGATAAATAACGGCTACAGAGATGCGAGGATGGCACCCAACAGTGACGATTTACTGAACCCAGAGATGTACAAGCCCAAAACACAAGCAAGGAGCAATGTAAACAATAATAAATAACTGAGCCTAATATTAGTTAGGTGGTCTGGACTGACTCGTCCCAGAATTGATTAAAAGCAGGTAATCTCAGCATTCTGTGATTGTTTCCTATTTAATGGTCCACGCTTCCGCTGTAGTTGCGATTCACCGCAGGGGTCTTGTTTGGGCGCACATGTGGATACGCCACCGATCGACATGTTTTAATTACGTCAAGCTCACGTTAACAGGATAGATCAGATTATCTGCTTTTCGGAATCGTGTCACTTGAAACTTATAGCGTGGAACCAACCAAAGTGTACTGACAACAACTACAACAAGTCGGCTGCAGCTACCCGCACACCCTCAAGCGGATGTGATGTTTTCATTGTGGACGAACAGACTTGTGTCTAGAGGATTTGTGAAGTGCCATTAGGAGGCTGTCAGACAGACAGACAGACAGACTGGCTGGCTCCAACGCAACGTGGATGGCAACCAGCCTCCATCAAGCCCAACATACAAACCCACAAATGAATATGTAATGGTGGTTACTGCAAATGTTTGTGCGTGTGCGAAGAGGGGTGCTCAGCTGCTGAGACAAAGCCCCGCAACCCCGGCCGGCTCTCCTACCTCCTCTGGCCCCCCCAACGCGATGCAGGGGTATGATGGCCCATCCCCCGGGAGCGTGCTGTCCTACTTCAGGATGATGCTCTTCTTTGTCTGCCTCCCCGCGAGCGCTTGCTTGGCTGACTGATTGACTGAGCGACTGACTGACTGAATGCGTGAGCGCGAGCGTGCTATATCAGCCCACCCACCCTACCAACCCCTCTCCTCCAACACCTCCACCTACCCCCTAACGCACGGAAAGCTCGCCGTCCCGGCATCGACACCCTGCTCCGCCAACCAGGCCGCAGCCTGCCTCCTGATTATGTGGTATCCTAGCGACAGCCAACGAGGCAACGGCGGAATTCCCGAGCAGGGCGGCGTGCTGATTGGATAGCAGGATGCTCTCTAATGAAGATGATGGTAATAATGCTGTGCTCCCTCCCCCTATGGTACCCACATTTTATTTGTTTTTGCATGCATGTTTGCAGGGATCCTGACATGATGTACGTTACAATTATCGTTTCTGTTCTTCTGAAAATGTCATTAAAGCATTGACGTCTTTGACTGCATATTTCCATTAGTTTCAACATAAACAGCAAACAAAATGACCATTCCGTTTTCGTACAACCAAACTGAATCATTTGAACAAACAACCAGCAGCTAGGAGGAGCCCAATTTGGTGTCAGTCAGTCAGCCAGCTAAGGACATGAGCAGCAACGTACCTTATCTAGCCAACAAGACAGTAATTCAAATCCATTTGGCAAGGCAACTGACACCAGGTTATTTCGGTCCATATACAGTAGGGGCTAGAAGGGTTTATTTACTCAACTGCAGGGAGAACCAGGTGTCCACTTGAAACTGTCTGCTGATTGGCTAATAGAGAAGCACCTCTTTCCTATACATGTCCTTTAATTCTTGCTGCCTATCAATAATGCATTGCAGTCAGGGCATTACTAATAATACATTTTCTCTACTTGGGAGGGGTACATTCAGATTTTTCGGTACCGAACGTTCTGTACGGTGTGGAGACGTACAGAGTTCCCGCATAGAACATATTAGATAGGGGACTGGAAGTGTAAACCACAGGCTACTCCATAAACAAACAGTGCGGCTCAGCTTCTGGTGAGTGGACGTCACCGCTCGCGATATGTTTTTGGCAGTACATCAAACTCATTTAAAACGACATCAAACATTCGGTGGTCTGGACTGACTCATCCCCCATATGTTTAAAAAGCACCGCTTAGCATATCAGATATAGAAAAAAAATGTAAACTAAAATGGTGAAAACGCATCCGTGGGCATTCAGACAGCCTTTTTGGAGTAATAAATACTCTAAATAAATAAATTGGTTACGATAAACCGATACGACAGGATATCCATTCACAAAGGCGAGAGATATGACTGTATCGGTAGCAGACTCCTCAATCGATAAGAAAAATCACTTTACTAATGCGTTAGCGGAGTTTTGCGCTAGACTACTGCATGTTCACTTGCATATAAATTCGGGTTACGTCACAACTACCGGAATTGAACCCTGTCGTAAACAGAGGACCCGCTGAGTTCTGATAATGAGCGCTAATTGTCACACAAATGACAAATAATTTTTTAAAAATAAAATAAAAATACCCTCTTCATGAATGAACTGACTTTTTGACTTTTGGAATTCAAAGCTTCCCCGGACGGGAACACAATTCATTCATGTGCACTCTGAGTAGATGGAATCAGAGGATAATGGCGTGCTTATGGTCTGCCCCGACACATTAAGACGGCACCTGCACGTCTGGCTCGGTGAAATGTAGCCGTGCCGCTGAAATGTTGTATTGATTGGGTCCGACCATGCATGAAGCTCATTGATAATCAACTTCCCATTAGCATATAGATTAGCTGGAGGTGCGGCCAGAGACGTGGGCCTCCAGTCTTGCACTAGTGAGGCGGGGGCGGGAGCGGCTGGGGGGGTGGGGGGTTGGAAGGTCAACAAAAAAGAAGAAAGGGTGGCTGCTTGATGATGGACCTCAGGGCATGAAAGCCGGGCTCCCTAAAGCGTCATGAGACACTAGACTAAATGGAACGCTTTTTAACGAAGCAAGCAAAGGGTTTTTAAAAGCAAACACACTATGTCCTCTTTTCAAAAGGGAAACCAAGCTCATTATTAGTCACAACAGCAATGCAGATGCTTACAAGCTTTTCCAGGAGGGTAAAAAAAAAAAAAAAAAACAACAGTGCTCTTCATGTGAGACTGCAGCCTATGGTTTCTACATCAAAAGCGCTATGTGCGGTAAAAGCATACAATAATTAGGCCCTCGCGTGCTCTTTTTCATGACGACGACTTGAAATGCGGATCAAATTTGACAGAACGCATTCACCCACATTAGATGGCATACTGTCATCACCCAGGGGTGCCAAAAAGACAATAGTTATGCTAAAAAAATATTGGCACGCCAGGGGTGCCAAAGGTTTTGAGCACGACGATAGGTGCAAAGGCAATTTAGTCGCCTATTTGTGTAGTATACCTGCTTCCAACTGGGACTCATTTGGGCTAACTACCTAGTAGGAGCTTGTATTAATTTACCTTGTACAATAAAAGTACCTTGTAAAAGAAAAAGCCCTGGATTTTATCCAAAAGGGCCCCTCACTTTTCACACTGCACTTGTTTGTTCTGGTGTTCACTGCCGACCAGGGCGCAGGATGTTGCAACGACGATGGCAGCCCGGTGCAATCGTGTCCATATGTGTCACTGGTGGCTAAGCTACCGAACAGGTAGTTGCCTGCTGGTTTGGATGTGAAGTAGTTACAACGGAAACCTCTGGCTTCGCTTGTAATCAGGAGCAGACCTGATACTAGTGAAGCATGTGTGGCTGTGCTGTATTCTACTTTAAACTAACATTTCGGTTAAAATCACACTTTCAACCAACCTGGCTTATTCAAAGTAGTGGAGATCTCCGTCCATTGCTGTGCCTTCTTTACCATGCCACGGTACGTCATTTGTCTTGAGTCCCAATGCTCATTTATTGTTGTTTACTGGACAACGCTGCCAAGATCTCTTCCTGTTATCACTGAAATCACTTGGCAACCACCTCTCTAATTGAATGTGCTGTCTGCCATCACAGCACGCTGCTGTCCCAATTTACTATTTTTCAAGTCGGGGGGCAATAAACGCCTCCCTACCACAATGAATGGGTTGGTCGACTGAACTGGTTGCCAGCCAATCGCAGTTTTTTGCACCATGTTGAGGCCGACTAAAAAGGGTTTTGTGCCATGGTCGATGGGTCTGCGTTCAGGTCGTCTTGTGTGGAGTTTACGTGTTCTCCCCATGCATGGGTTTTCTCCAGGTACTCCAGCTTTCTCCCACATTCCCCAAAACATCCATGTGAGGTTAACTGAAGACCGAAAGAATGGTTGTCCAGCTCACCTGCGACCCAATACTGATCAGTTATTTTAGGTTCCTTTACAGGTTAATTTAAAAGAAAAAAAAGAAAGGATTCCGTCGTGAACTGACAACAACTTCTGTCC
Organism: Phycodurus eques; assembly: GCF_024500275.1. NCBI lineage: Eukaryota > Metazoa > Chordata > Actinopteri > Syngnathiformes > Syngnathidae > Phycodurus > Phycodurus eques. Next base: position 24,885,162 of record NC_084534.1, on the reverse strand, counting down.
CGACAGAATGACAAATGGTGAAGAAAATGGCTAAACATACAGCGTTGCTCCTGTAATTGAAACATCCGAACGCAATGGCTTCCCTTCATACAACTGAGTAGAGCAGCACAAAGACACCCTGGCTGCATTCCAAGACAAGCGTGCCCAATTTGAAAGAGTCAATCCAGCGCTTCATAGTGACTCTTCAGCATTTTTACCACCCTGCGTTTGTTCTATAATCAAATTCACAAATGTAATGCACTCTTAATACAGTTGCTGAGGGAGCAGTAGTAACCTCAAAATGAAAAATGTTGCCTCGTAATCTATAAATACCATCCAGTGAAATAGCTCTGGCAAAGCACGCAAATTAGGAAAAGGCTGAAGGAGAGTCTCTGATGAATCAATCTCACGGGTAGTGTCGATGATGTAAATGGGTCAGGTACGAGGTACCAATGAGATGAGTGGGAAAGAGGAAAAAGTGGGGCTTTGTGTTAGTTGGGCATGTGTAACTTTCTGTAAATTATTTGTGGGATGTTTTTTTTTTTTTTTTGACGTACAAACCCCAATTTCAATGAAGTTAGGATGTTATATAAAACGTAAATAAAAACAATACAATGATTTGCTAATCCTTTTTCAACCTACATGCAATTGAATACATTACAAAGATCAGTGCAGAAGGAGACGAGCATTCAACAACTAGTTGCAATTTTTTTTTTTTTTTTTTTTAATCCAGCGGGATTTGCAGAAATGTGGATACAGCCTCAATAGTGTGGCCCGTCAGTGCCACTTCCGTCACGTGGTCGACCCACATGTGCCTGGCAAATGTAAACCGAGGTGGGAGTTCAACGTGAGGTTGTCAAAACAGCTCTAGTGACGTCACGCTCGCCCGTATTTTACCCTCAAAAGCGAGCGTTGGGACTTGTACGGCGCAACCGAGCTTGACAGCCCTCTTTAAACGTTACCCTTCATGCGTTTGTTTTCATCACACGATCGAGTTTACGTGAGCTCACGGAATTGGGGTGTTGACAAAAACAAACATGGATGTGTACTTTAATGCACAAACGACACGAAAATGATAGTGTTGGGGAGGAGGGGGGGGGCATGTTTTAGCTTAGCGAGCCAGCCTCCCGCGTTCCAGCACACTAGCGAGCGAGCCAGTAGCGGGGTGGGGCGGGGGGAGGCGACTTTTTAATAAATTAGCCACCCGCTTACCGTTATCGTAAGCCTCGACGGGTCGCCCTTCCTTCTTGGGTGTTGTGTCCCCTTGCTTAGTCTACTACGCACTCCATTTCTGGCCGGCCGAAGCGCCGCTAAACGCCAGCAGAAGCACAGCAATGGCAGAGCAACTTTTTTTTTTTTTTTTTTCGTATTTGCATTCCACACTGGTCACGTGACGTGCAGGAGACCAATGAGCGGAGAGCACGGTGCGGTGGGTTCCCGCCCCCTTCTTGTCTCCAGTTACAAGGCGACTGAGCGCCTGTCAACTTCAGCGCCGTTTTGGTCTCCATGGCAACCGTGAGCCATTAACCCTTAACACCCATTTTATGGTAACTTGAATATAAACTCTCTGGCTTTTGGAAAGCCTACCCACCTTTCAAAGGCGAAATTGGAAATCCGATCCCTCCAAGCCCCAAGAAAAACCCACAATTATCATTATAAAAATAGCATTGTTTAGTAAAATAAATAGAAACGTCATAAGAGAATTGGCGGAACGGTGGACATCTGCCTCACAGTTCTGTGGACCCCGATTCAAAGCCGGCCTCGTCTATGTTCTCCCCGTGCCTGCGTGGCAACTTTTTTTTTTTTTTTTTTTGCGGGGAGAACATGAGCGAGCCCGGCGTATGTTAACTGAAAACTCTAAATTGCCCGTAGGTGTGCCCGTAGGTGTGAATGTGAGTGGGAATGGTTGTTTGTTTACATGTTCCCTGTGTTTGGCTGGCGACTAGTTCTGGGTGTACCCCGCCTCTCGCCCAGAGTCAGCTGGGATAGGCTCCAGCAACCCCACGAATGAATGAATAATATAATCTAAAGAATTAAACTGGTTTTATTAAGTGTCATTAAGTCACAGGTCTCACACACCCACGCACTGTAACACACAATGTTTACACAGCGCAGTGCAGGGAGGAGTGCAATGACCTCTACAGTGGAGAGACCAAGCAGCCGCTGCACAGGCACATGGCGCAGCATTGGCGGGCGGCTTCTTCGGGGCCCCAACACTATAGTACAGTTTTGTATTGGGCCTTTAAATGGCGTGGCCTCGAGAGTGCCTTGTTGCACTCTCTCTCTCTCTCTCTCTCTGCTGCTGGTACTAAGGAGGGTCAACCTAACCAGTGAGAGCTCAGCAAATGCAATGCACACTTTTCAGTTTTTTTTTAATGACACAATCACTGACTTTCACTTTCTTGGGTCCATACTGAGTGCTAGTTTACAGCAACAATAACAACAAATGTACCTGAAATACCCACCCCCCACCCCCCCCAAAAAAAAAAAGTCTGGACGCTGAACTCACCGCTCTGCTCTGCCATTGATTAAATCCACGTCACATATTTTATGGACCCCGTCTCCTGCATTGCCTTCAAGCTACACTTCAAGTGGATTTTTATAATGGTTATGGTTATGCATTGTCATTGGAGCATAGCTAAATTATTATAATGCCACACAGACAGTCAGGTCACATTACTGGCTCCCTTTTTCGACACTTTATGACATGCCAGGAAGCTGGGAAAATCCACACAAAAGCCAACATTTTTTTAAAATTAACATTCGTTGACACGCAATGCTAATAAAAAGGACTAATGTTTGTTTAGGGAATATAGTTATCTTGTAACATGAGGAGGGTGGGGGTCGCGTTCATCTGCTTACAAACCCTGAATAATTCATCAGAATATGACTTATTTGGTTGGCCTGTGACTTAATTACGCGCTCGCTCATTGCTCCCTTGACGCGACATGAACACTGTACTCAGCTGACCCCCCTCAAGGCACCTTTTTAGACCCCCTGGTTAAGAGGCCTACAGAATACAGGACTTCACTGCTGTATAACGCTTTGTTTTCATTATCAAAAATAAACAAATAAAGGCTGTCCACAAAGTCTCTTTACAATTTTATGTGGCGTAAAATAAAATAAAAAAAATTGCTAAATTGTAAAGAGATTTCATGGATACCCTGTGTGTTTCTGCACCGTTATACTGAGAGCTGCCTGATGCCTATTTATATAAATTGCATTATTATTACACAAAATCGAGTTTAAAAGTAGTACTTTTCTTTTTACAATTAAGTCTGTTCAACATAATCATTACTAGCAAATTCAAGCATTAATTGTCCAAAGACACAATAATGCAAAAATATGAATGGTCAATCAGATAATCATCACCATCAAATAATAATAACAATAATAATAATTACAAAATGAACAGAGTAGTGAAACTAACAAAATGCATCAGAAAAAGCGAATACAATTAATGAAATACAGTATTAATAACGGAATTAAGTCTATGCTTTGAGATACAACCATTAAACATTTGGGTAAAAAAAAAAAAAATACTATCAAAACAAGATATTTCATATCATAATATACAAATAATACATGCTACAATATTCATACTGCAATATAAAAATAATATAAATACATACAATTAAAAGTATTAAATATAATTAAAATTACAATTAAAATGAAAAAAAGTCCATGTTTTGAGATACAATTATTAAACTGCATTTTGAAACCAAAAAAACTAAAATTCAAGCATGAATTACGTGTTATATGAATAATGTAAATACTGTATATGCTACAATATACATGTATGACAATTGAAATTGTTAAATATAATTAACATAATACAAAACTAAAATAATTCTCACAAAACTCCACCATTTACTTTTTACCTTTACTCAGCAGTGATGCTGTTGCATTAGAGTACCACAAGGAGGCGACATTGTCTACCCAGTTTTAGTCAAGAGTCTATTTTGCCAAGCCACGCCAGTACAAACATGGTGATAAATGATGTAACCCAAAAGGAAATATATTGATTTATTACTTTAAAAAATGATTTTCTTTAAATGCTGTATTAACCCTTTATTGCGGGTTTAATAAGTCATAATCTCAGCTTTCTGTTTGGACAAGTCTGTAAAAAATGTCCTTCCAATGTCATCTCCCAGGGTTAGTGAAGTGTTTAAAATAGCAACCAGGAATTAACACAATTGTTTTCTTGAGACAATGAAAATTCCTGCAGTCAAAGGCTGCCCTGCCTCGGTTGGCTTCCTCTTTTGTGTTTGCTTTTTTTCCTCGTCTACAATATTGTACACAGAGACCGGACCGCCACCTTGATGCCTCTTTGAACTGTGTCATCAAAGTTTGCTTATTAGTTTAGGAACGGCTTGCGTGTCCCCCTCCCCCCCCATCATGTTTGCACAGCACCGATGACTATTGTGAAGAAGGATATTTAGTCTGATTGAGCCACGGTAGACATCCCCTCCCTAGCACGACCTCAGACAGACTTAACAAAATATATTTAAAAAAACAAAATAAAATGAAAAAATAAAAAAATAAATAAAAAGATGGGGAGATTGCAAACTGGTTGGTTGTTGTGGTTGCTGGTTGTTGAGGACTTAGTGTAGGACGACAACAAAATCCACTCGCATAGCCGCGGTTCACTATTCACATATTCAACTATTGATTTATTTCCTCGGGAACTCAAGCTACTTGCTGAAAAACTCACCTAATTGTATTTTTTTGTGTCCTTCTGAAATGTCCGAAGATGCCACCAGATGCCGCTAAAGCTCTGTCTAAACAAGAGCGTAACTAAGTAATTGGTGTCAAGGAAGTATGTTGACATTTCAACCAAAACACAAGCTTTGTATGTTAGGGATAAGTGAAGTTAAGCCTGGGCTGTTGCAGGAGAGTCTTTGACACGTGCATGTACACATGCATTTCTGGTGGATTATTTTTTAATCAAATCTGTAAGCCTCTTAGTAGAAACCGTAAATAACCGTAAATATTCGTTCGTTACGATCAATGTCAGCAAAGCCCCGATTCTCAGATGTTTCGGAAAGATTATCCTGTGGCTTGGGGTTGTGTTAAGACTGATTTTCTCTCTCAGATCGGAGACATTGGGGCATAAGATTTGCGTCTGGCAACATCGCATGGTTCCTGCCGCTCGCTTCGTTTCACAGTCACAATCACGTAGTCTGTGGCTTGGCCCAACTCGGTGTCGACCACACGTATTCGCCATCGTGAATGTTTAACGTATTCAACAATCGTGATTGTCAGCCTCGACCATTTTCTGAGCAGATCAACGAGGGGATAAAAAAATAAATGAATCACTCAACACACCCACACCACAGGCTAATCGCTTAGTATAATCTTTTACAGACCTCCAATAATCGGACCTTGTGCTGATTTTGATCGGAAGCAGGTAATGGGGCTCAAATTCAGCCCAATTATCAAAATGTGTGCTCAAGGCGCACACTGGCTTTGCTGTTTTAATGACGACTTTGTAGAGCTGTCGAGCTGTCATGAAATAGGCCATATAGAGGCATTCAATTTCTGGCTAAAGGTGCGGTTGCAGGAATCCAAGATCGGTTTGCGTCACAATGGCTTCAGTGCAAGCATCACACTCTCTAATAATAGCATTACTGGCCTGTTTGGTTATGCATTGTCATTGGAGCATAGCTAAAATAACATTAATATACTGATGGCCTGAAGTTGGTACACAACTACTGACAAGGCAGATTGAGAGCCTTGTTGCTCTTATTTTGACTAAAGGCCTGATTATCTGATGTCTCTGAGAGTAATTATCCTGTGCTGTGGGGTGTGATGAGTTTTTCCTCCCTGATCTGCTCAGAAAACGGTCGGATCAGCAATCGTTCATGTTAAACTGCTCATACATTATTGTTTTTAAGTTTTAACATGCAGAATATACAGTACTGGATTTTTCTATTTACACTTGTATGACAGATAGTAATACCAAAAAGTGTGACGCTTACACTCCAACACTAATTTATATTTTCCATTTCTATTATTTTCCAATGGGGAAATGCGTTTTGAAAGGGGGATGGAAAAAAAGCACAGGTCAGAACGTCCTCTCACACGCGGCCCATCAGGCCCTCATTACTTCAATTCCCTCACAGCTGATCAAAATAATACGATTCCCGCCACCGAAGTTATAACGCGCCCTGTAGTGTGCGCTGAAGTGTGTGCAGAGAGGAACAAGGCTGCAGTGTTTTGGTTGTTTTTTTTGGGGGGGGGGGGGGATAGAGGGAGGAATTGGCAATAAAAGGCCCACCAAAGTGTTTGTTTACAGTCGAAGCCCCGTGCCTGTTTGGACTTTTGGCTCAGCTCTCGTCAGCAAGAAAAAGTGCCTGTGCTGTCCCCCCTAAAGGTTAACAAATATAGCCATTAAGTATTTTATTTTGTCTTCAACAAAAGTCGTTTTTGTCATTTTCATAAACGCACACAATTTTGTTTCCTGTGAACATATATATATGTTTTCATATCGAAGACAATTTTAGATCTTCAACCAACCTGAAGTGTGGGTTTTGGTAAAAACACTTCTGTATCAGCAACCAAGTATGTGTTTTCATAAACATCAAAGAACATTTTGTAACTTTAAAGAACCACAAATGCATGCGCTTAAGCTTTTGTAAAATACTTTTGTTTTCAACAAACCTTGATTTGTTGTTGCAAACATCAAAGAACTTTAAACAAATATATATATCTTTCAACATACTGAACTGCTTTGCAAACATTAAAAACAATTGAATCTTCAATTAAGATATGCACGCTTTCGTTAACATCAGAGTTTCACAACCTTTTTTTCAATAGTTACAACTTAGGACATACCAAAGACTATTGTTTTGATGTCTGGTAAAAAGGATTTTCTATGGCAGGAAGAAACTACTTTTAGGTGTCTTTTTTTTCTTGGCTCTCATCAATTTCCTCACACGTCAGCCAGTACACCTGCCGTTGCTGCTCCCCTTTAAGGATTTACAAATTAAACTTTGTAATTTCTCTTTCAAAGTTTTATTTACCCAGTAGTACTTCTCTCATCAATGTCGTCACTTGTATATAACAATGCCATTCATTTCCTGTAGAGCACTTCTTCATTCCAGAAACGGCGTGGATGAGTAATTTAAAACAGCTCCCATTGGTTTGTTTGTTTTGCTGAACCTGTTCAGCAAAAAAAAAAAGAAATGCTGCTTTGTCACTTGTGTGTGGAATTTTCCATGCTCAAAATATTCAAATTTGTTCATAAAATGCCATGTAAATCAAAAATAGGACATGATGGTTGTGACTATTTGAGAATAAGTATATTGCTGAGTAAGGCAGTTCTAAAAATGGCACTAATTTGAAATTTAAAGGGGGAACCAATTCATGTACAGTATGTGTTTGCGTGAAGGGTTTTGTGCATTGCAGCTGGCCAATCATTATGCACTAATCCTAACTTTTCAGCACTGTTCCGGTTTACAACCATTCCTCTTCCTCTTCTTCCTTCTATCCTGCACGTTTGAGGTGGAGGTTACTTGGAGGTGACTGCATGGAAAGTCAAGCACGTATAAGGTGGAGGGAGGTTGGCCAGTTGGCTCAAGCTATGGCGAGTCTACATGTGAGTGTCTGGACTAGGCTGTGGCCGGAAAAAAAAAAAACATTTAAAAAAATCTGTGTTGTGGCAGGGCCAGAGCAAATTGAACCACGATATAGAGAGGATGGATTTTTTGTGTGTACAGTATATATGGAGAGGTCACTTGAAACTACAGCATGCACACTCGCGTATGTTCTATTTTCAGCTGTGGGACAGTGGAGGAGCCGAGGCGCACTAGTATGAAGGGTTTGCCCGTCTGCCGTTCGTCACTGATTCACAGGGGATGAGTAGTCATCAGAAACGTCCACCCGGATGAGTAAAAACGAGCCTTTGACGACAACACAGAAAGGAAGTGAACTTTGAGTGACTGAGCCATAGCATGTATAAATCCCCTCCCAATTGATGACCTGTTTCGTGGGATCAGTGCAATGTAGGAGGGGGGGGGGGGGAATGTGTGGTGCATTAACAGAATGATGTCTAAAGCTACTTTTTACACTCTTCATACGTTTATGCTCCTATGTACTTCACAGATTTTTTTTTTTTGGTACATAATGAGCTGTCAATAAAGAGAACATATTTTCTTCAAGGAACATTTAGTCTTCAGTGAATCTGAAGTCTGTATGTATTTTTGTAAACTAAGTCTTCAGAATCAGAATCCTCTTTATTGGCAAGTACAGTATGGGGAAAAAACACAAGGAATTTGTCTCCAGGAGTTGGAGCTGCACTAGTACGACAATAGACAGCTATTTTGACAGTAAATACGCTAAGATATGAAAACACAGTCTGTTAGCCTCTAGCAATTTAATGGCAAGAGGGAAGAAGCTGTTGGAATGTCTGCTGGTTTTAGTTTGCATTGTTCGATAGCGCCTACCTGAGGGAAGGAGCTGGAGGAGGAGGTGACCAGGATGTGGAGGATGCAAGAGGATTTTGCATGCTCTTCTCTTAGTTCCTGCATGCAAGTCCTCAAGGGACCGCCGCAGGAAGTACATCCTCTGCTGGGCCTTTTCGAGGATGGAGTTGATGTTTGTCTCCCGCTGCAGGTCCTGAGAGACTAATTCCCAGGAACTTGAAGGTCTCGACAGTTGACACGGGGCAGTTGGACAGCGTGAAGGGCAGCTGTGGTGAAGGATGTTTCCAGAAGTCCACGATCATCTCGACAGTCTTCTCTACAGTCAGTCAGCGTGTTCAGCTCCAGGTTGTGTCGGCCGCACCGAAGCTCCAGCCGCTCCACTTCCTGTAGACTTCAGAGGTTTGACCGCCAGGTTTGTTGAGGTGCAGTCGTTCGTGTAGAGAGAGAAGAGCAGCGGAGAGAGGACACTTGGGGCGCCCGGTGCTGGTGGTGCGTGTGGATGAGGTGGTGTCCCCCAGCCTCACCTGCTGTGTCCTGCCCGTCAGGAAGCTGTAAATCCACTGGCAGATGGCATGCAAGACGCTGAGCTGGAGAAGCTGGGAGGAGAAGAGTTTGGGGATGATGGTGTTGAACGCAAATGTGAAGTCCACAAACAGGATCCTCGCGTAGGTGTTCTAGAATGAAGTGCAGTCCCATTTTTGACTGCGTCATCTACAGAACTGTTTGCTCGGTATGCAAATTGCAGGGGGACCTGTGATGCTCTTGAAAATGTGCATTTTTACTAACAGACAACTTAGGCTTAAATGAACTTAATACTTTGTGTATATAAAATACTGTATTTACCATACACGACAAAATCAAAGCCCTAATGTATTTTCTTACTTCTTCAGTAATTGTAAGACTTGTAAAATACTGCATACGTACAAGTAAAAAAAGAAGGGAAAAAAAATCAAAGCCCTAACATGTTTTTGTACTCAAACATAGGATAGATTGTTTGTAAACACACACAACTTAGAAATTTCTGTGAACCCAACCAAGGGTCTTCATGCCAAAGACAATTGGATCATCAATTAACCTAACTTACAAGTTTTCATAAACAGAGAATTGAAAGTTTTTAAGTACCCAAACACACAAGTCTTCATAAATATCAAAAGACAATTGAAAGTATTTAATGGAAATTGTTAGCCAAATATCATAATTGCCAAAGTCATTGTTAATTTTCACAATATCAATTGAAAAATACCAATGTGCTTGCGAAAAATGTTATTTTATTTTTTTCTTGATGTCTATGTAAATTCTCAGTTTTGCAGGTCATAGTTATCGGCAAAGGTTGAATCGAGACAACTGGACTCTTCTTGTTTGTTGAATTTGCTCTGTTTTTTTTTCTCATTTTCTGAAAACATTTTAAAGATGACTTGGGCAAATATGCTACAAGGCTTACGAAATGTAAGTTTTATATTACTAAATTTTACATTAACTTAAACAGTTTCTATAAAAAAAAAAGATATTTGTATCTTTAACGAATCTGAAGTACATGTTTTGCACATTTCAAGTACTCTGGCATACATTTTCATAAAGACCAAAGACAACTCAATGTGTTGAAACTTTTTCATGAATGTAATGTAGGTGTAAACATTAAAGTCAATTGAAAGTCTTCAATTAACCTAACATAAATATCTTTATACGTTTTTTGTAAACAAGGACCTAGAATGTTGATGCTAATATTAGCAACATGAACTTATTCAATTTGTACTTTTCAGCCTGTCACGTGAATTTTGCACATTTGCAAGTTTGTAGCTAATCTTCCCCACATTACATCAAAGTTTCATGTTTAGATGGCAAATACTCCGTTTTAATGTCTGAAATCATCATGTTTTCAAGTGTGAAGTGACTTTTATTTAAAAAAACAAACAAACAACCAAAAGAAAAAAAAACATTTCCCAGCAATATATTAGTGATGGTGATAAACTCATCATGAGATTCATGACTGAGTGCAGTGAGAGTCATAATTGGACAACAGAGGGTTTAATGAGAGGACAGCAGGTTTGCATGTCCTCCCCCGGTCGCTTCATTCCAAGCTTACCTCACTCGGCTCGGCCCGCACGGTCCGGCGAGCTCGGCCGAACAGCTAATGCCGTGTGACAGTCTGTTTTTTGTCGAAGTAGCGGGCGGGAGTGACATGTTTCCAAATGGACATAATGATGAGGAGAGAGGGGGAGGTGGGTTGAGATGATCTCCCTTTGTCATGAACAATGTGTGCAAGATTTTAACTCTTTCCTCACCTCTTCTGCTTGTGCTGACCTGGTAAAAAAAAAAAAAAAGTATCACATTACTAGCAGGATTAGAGAGCATTAATTATAATTAGTATTTACCACAAAATGTTGTATAGAGAGAAGCTCAGTTTCTTTTAGCCATTTAATTTTTTCCATTGCACAATGGAACCTCTACTGAGACCTTCCTTTTTCAGATTCCGACAGACATGAGGCCGTCAGCATTTGACAGCTTAGGCTTTGCAGTTTGTGTAATAATGTTATTCTCTTGCCCATGGCTCGGCAATGGATAGTGGAGCAGCTTTGCAAAATGACCACATTGCAATGAGTTTTTCTGTCCCCGACTGCTGTAACAATGGCAGGAGGGTGATGGGAAAGGTTAACGGCAACATTTACATGAATGGCATTTTTTTTCTGGCCTGTATCGTGACTTTCAGCTTCTCCCAGAATGCACCTATCTTCATCCTAGTGAGGGGGGGGGGGGTCATTTGCAAGGGCCCCAATGTCCGACGGAGGGCTCTGTGAAGAAAAGAAGGGAGTGTGTCAGCGATTTAGCCAGCAGAGTTATGGCAACATTTTGGCCTGTTGCCCGCTGCTCGCTCAGCTGAGTCGTGCGACGGGAGGCGCTCGCAGTGAATCGAGACTTTGTTGGGTTTGCTGGGACAAGAAGAATAAGCATTAAGCTCCCGTTGTGTGATTGCGGTGACCAGTGCACCAACCAGCTTGCTCTGGTTTGGTTTTTGGCTTGCACTCAAGAGCCAAAAAGCTGGAAGCCATTAATCTCCAAATAATGTGTCATTGGGAACTTTAAAATATTGACATCGCTCAGCTCAAACAACATTATGTAACGGTAAATGCATGTTTTGATAAATTCTGTGAGCAATTAGCATGATCATTCATTGGGTTGGATTCTTTAGCTTCTGACCAAGACTATTGCTGGAAAAATGCTTTTTTTTTTTTTTAAACCACTGTCCTTCTAGATATTTTATCTAATTAGGTTGTTGCAAACACCCTCTTGGAATTGTGTCTATTTTTCCTCTTCTTCTGCAGAACTAGTTGCCTTTTTGGGGACCTCAAGTCTGAAAACCCAACAATTGTGAAAAATGAAAATTTTTCACAATTGAAATACAATTGTGAAAAATTATATACAAAATGTATGTATTTCATACATACATTTTGTGAAAATGTATGTATTTCAGGGGTCCTGAACACGCCCCCCTAAAACTCACTCATTAGCGCCTCCTAGAAAGTTGTAACTTACCCATGGACAGCTCTCTAGTTTTCATGTTGGTTATACCATGCGCGAAAGCTCACCAATTTTGCAAGCACGTGTATCCTGGTGAAATTTTACTTTCAATGCGAATTTCACACAAATAAGCCCCAATCGGAAGCAGGTATCCCCGACAGATGGGTGAGGCTAAAGCAGAGGACATGCATACCATATTTTAACATTTTAACCGATTTTTAAAATGTTAGAGACCCCACATGCGACAGTGTTGGTGTACTTGACATGACCAACACAGCACACCTCACATACAACATTTTCATAAACAGAGAATTGAAAGTTTTTAAGTACCCAAACACACAAGTCACACAAGTCAATGTAGCTGTTGTAACTACTTGGAAACCTGCACTAGTGTCTCCTCAATGAGCCGGTTCCATCTTGGGGTAATGAGACAAAGATACCTGAAGTGTGTTACTCATGTCCATTCTACTCTGTAATTTTGGTTTGGTCGCCATCACTGCAGAAAATCTTGCTTCACATTAAGAATGTTGGAAACGGCCAAACACTTAACGAGCCTTTGCATGCCGGGGGATACACGTTATTTAGCAACGTTCAGTGTGGCCGCCATTAATGTTTACATTACACAGTCGCTTCGTGGTTGCATGAGGTGCATTCAGGGACACTGTAAATGGGAGTGATTGTGTTCTTTGGTTCTTTTTTAATACATAATTGTAAAAATAGATTACTATGAAAACTATTATTTGTATCAGTATCCTTTAGTTAAAACACTACACAATCACGCTATCGTAATATGGAATTTTGTTTTGTAATAAGAATAGATTAAATATTTTGTTAATATAATCAGTCAGAGCTGTGTGGAATGCAAAGTGATCAATGTCACAATTGACTGATTTTCAGTCGCTCTGTAGCGCTCAGTACCAAATGGCTCACGGACCACTCCAGCTGCTGTAAAGAACTGATACGAGAACAAAACCTGAGCGACAAGATTGAGAAAGGCCAGTGGCGCACAGATTTGGACTTTTAGACACACATGACCTTTTGCTGGCCGCCGTGCTTTATCTCGCCATTTCACAAGAGGGTCGAAGAAGACGCAGAAGAAGAATGGGCTTGAGAAAGCGTCGATGTGCCCGCTGAACGTGCCAGCTCTCTAAAAAGAACCTCGTTAAGACACTCTCCAGTGGCTGTTGCATTGGCAATAGCGTGTCACCCCGCACCAAGTCAACCACACCTCCTGAGTTCATGACGGCATGTGGATGCATAACACAAATGTTTGAACTGCTTCATCTAGCACATAGAATACCTGTTTCAAAACTTCCTTCTGTTGGATTTGCACTTCAGGTCAAAGTGCGCAATTCCAATTCATTGTCTATTTTCGCTCTATTTCCATATACATTTCCAGTGACATACAGTATATCCGTTATGGCTGCATTTACACCGACTGAACACGGGAGTAAGCGATACATATACAAATATTAAGTGTTATATAGTGTTCAATTGGCCTGGGCTGACTCTTCCCCCAAATGATTTAAATCAGGGTAACCTCCACATTACTCCACTTGTCGCCATCTGCAAATACTTTGCTTATTTACAGCAAAAATGGACAAACCTGTAATGTAGCATATTTAGACCATGTTTAATTGTCCATGCTTTTGCTTTAGGTTAAACTCACAGTGGATGGTTTGTGTGTGTAGGTGTGTGTGTTTGTGTGTGGTTAGTTAGTCACCAATCACATTTCGAAGAAGCCTGATTGCCTGAACTGAAGGTATCCGATTCAATGCATTTTCTTCTATTTACACTACCATGAAGTAGTGCTGGGTAAAATGGAAAAAAAAAAAGTATCACTATACTACCCTTTTTGTATCATGATAACGATATACAGTGCCCCCCCCCATGATAATCCACGGTGTACTGAAGCCTATTCTAACTGCATTAAATATATTCTAGACAAAGCTTGAGAGTGTAATCACAGCAGGCAGAGGCGCACAGTACGCCCGTCGGATTACGATCTATCACTTGAAATGATGATAGATACGATAGCTTAGAAATGGCGCGACAGACATGAAGCATATCTCAATTCTACCACATGAGCAAATGACATTGGAATTGTGTCACTTGAAGCACACACTGTAGATTCAGCCTCGAGTATTGTGCAAGACTTTAAGGAAACATTATCATTTATTGTATTGTACAACTGTTTCAGTTGAACTATGTGTGCCCTTATGAAAAAAAATTGATTATTTTCAACATCATGTCAACAGAGATTCTTAGAGCGAGTTTGAAAGAACTAGTTCGAGGTTTGTCAGTGGAAGTTCCTGATTCCTTTGTATCCATTACAAGCTGCCGGGCAGTGTGCAGAAATCTTTGGCAGAGTTATTCACAAATTCTAACACATTTGAGCACAACAACCTTCTTTGTGCAGCTGAAATGAGAGCTTAGCGAATATGGAGTAAACAAAACCTGAAACAATGCAATGTGTTCTCACCAGTCTTGTCCAACCTTGCCCTTGAACAGACATCCACAAAGATGTAGTAGTTGTTCAGACCATTTCATATACCTAATCAAACTATAACTAAATGAAAAATGTCTATTTTTGAGAATGGCAAGAACAAAGGCTGACTGCGCTATAGACTTCTGGAACATAAAGATGCTGCACACAACACTGTGGCGCGACCACGTTTCAGAGTCTACTGGAATCGCTGGTAAACACATCATTTCTACATAATGCAAGACTGTCGTTTATACCCGTAATAAGTCTCCGCACTTAATTTCATCTGAAAGATTGTCCACCCTTTGCAGCTATATCAGTTACAAGTCTTCTGAGACAGCTGTCCACAAGATTTAAGAGTGTGTTTATGGGATTTTTTGACCATTCTTCCAGAAGCGCATTTGTGAGGTCACACACTGATGTTGGATGAGAAGGCCTGGCTCTCAGTCTCCGGTCCAATTCATACCAAAGGTGTTCTATCGGGTTGAGGTCAGGACTCAGGATTCTGTGCAGCCCAGTCAAGTTCACACCAGCTTCGTCATCCATGTCTTTATGGACCTTGCTTTGTGCATTGGTGCAGTCATGTTGGAAGAGGAAGGGGCCAGCTGCCAAACTTTTCCTACAAATTTGGGAGCATGGAATTGTCCAAAATCCCTTGATATGCTGAAGCATTCAGAGTTCCTTTCATTGGACTCTGAAAAGCCACCCCCACACCATAATCTCCCCATCCCTTTACACTTGGCCCAATGCAGTCAGACAAGTACCATTCTCCGAGCAACTGCCAAACCCAGACTCGTCCATCAGATTTCCAGATGGAGAAGTGTGATTTGTCAATCTAGAGAACGCGTCTCCACTGCTCTCGAGTAGTGGCGGCGTGCTTTACATCACTGCATCCGACGCTTTGCATTCCACTTGGTGATGTATGGTTTGGATGAAGCTGCTTAGCCATGGAAACGCATTCCATGAAGGTTTCTGCGCACTTTTCTTCAGCTAATCTGCAGGCCAAATGAAGTTTAGAGGTTCTGTAGCGATTGACTCGACAGAAGGTTGGTGACCTCTTCGCGCTAATGCGCCTCAGCATCCGCTGACCACCCTCCATCAGTTTGCGTGTCCTACCACTTTGTGGAATCCAGTTGGTGTCGTTCCCAAACTCTTCCACGTTCTTTTCATACAGCTGACAGTCAACTGTGGAATGTTTAGGAGCGAGGAAATTTCACAACTAGACTTGCTGCACAGGTGGCATTCTATCAGAGTTCCACACTGGAATTCACTGAGCTCCTGAGAGCGACCCATTATTTCACAAATGTTTGTAAAAACAGTCTGCATGTCAAGGGGCCTGATTTTATACACCTGTGGCCATGGAAGTGATTGAAACGCCTGATTCGGATTATTTGGATGGGTGAGCAAATACGTTTGGCAATATAGTGTATTTGAGGGAGGCTTTTTTTTTCCATTTTAAGTGGCTGCAGCAGACAGCAAACAATTGAGCCTCGGCACCTAGATATCTGTGGAAATATGTCATGATGCCAACCATCTGAATTAGTGAACTGAAGTTATTGCAATTACTACCCATTTTTTCTTAGCGGTAAAAGGGAGGCGTTTATTCATTTTTAGTGGATGGGGCATGCATGGAACAATTGGGCCTCGGCATCTATTATTTGAGGAACATTATTTGAAGAAATATGCCATGTTGCCAACAGTCTAAATGAATTATATACAGTGAACTAAGCTCGTC
This sequence comes from Phycodurus eques, assembly GCF_024500275.1. Lineage (NCBI taxonomy): Eukaryota > Metazoa > Chordata > Actinopteri > Syngnathiformes > Syngnathidae > Phycodurus > Phycodurus eques. Next base: position 24,869,021 of record NC_084534.1, on the reverse strand, counting down.
ACTCATTTTCCTAATGAGAAAAAAAAGAGGCATCTACTTGAGGGTAACATACAGCACCTAATTGGGGACAGTGTCTATTAGACTGGCATTATTTAAGGGAAAATGCCTCGATACCAACAATTTCAACAATCCAAATGTATGTAAATACAATGAAAAAGCGATATGTTCATGCTCTCGCATGCTCTCGTAAACGTGCTCTCCCGGGAGTCAGAATTTCCCCTTCGTTATGCAACACATTCACAGCTAATCCTATAATTCACATCACAGCGACATGTAAACATGTCTTTCGGAATAAACGACAGCTCTGGCCCAAAAGAATGATGCCAGAAGCAGAACAACATGGTTATCACATTGTTTCATTGTCAATCTATTGAAGGAAAACCAACACAAAACTCAACTAACCTGCGTGAGATTTTAACAGTCTGGGAAAGGCTTCCTGGAAGACGGCCACAGTCATAAGCAGCTGAAAGGGATGCAGATTTGGGCAGTTTTAGAAGGTCAACAGAGGTACAATTGTGTGGGCCCTCTAAGAAGAGGGAATGATTCTTACAGGGAGAGCATTCTTCTGTTCCTTTTTATTTCAAGGGAGACATGAACGAGCGCAAACATTGTCAGATCAGAGGTCAATGGGTGAGGAGTTATCAGAAACCCTTCACAGAAGAGAGTGTCAAAAATAATTAGGCACGCCCTGACTTTAGTAGTTCAGTATTGCCTCAGTGTTTATCTACGCAGAAGCTTTGGGATCCCTGCCATACAGCCAGGGGCCCCCAAATGCTCAGGGCCCTGGGACTGCTGTCCCCTTCCCGCTTCCCCAGTTTGACGCTGCGTCTTGTGCAAAGATTTTATTTTGCGTCACCTGCAAAACTCAGAGGAGTTGAGGAATAAATGGCTTCAATTTATTTTGAGAAGAATTCCCAAGGATTTTGGAACCAGAATTGCGTTGTGTTTGGGCCAATTTCGTGGACGATGGCTTCATAAAATAAGCTTTCACACACTTCTGGAAGTGCATTTCCAGGTTTGGACCAAGCGACCGGCTGCCTGGGCCGCCACCACAAGCCATGCAAAAACAGGATATAAAACCATACTCTTGTGGTGTTTTACAGGAATAATTAACTATATGTATCATATTGTAACTGCAGTCACTGCTGCCTAATGTACGTGACAGATGAATGTCACGCCGCGACCCAGTGACATTATAGGGATTGAATGGGACACGCTTCTCAAAATATCCTCCTCTATTTGACTTCACCCACATGACAGGCCCTCCCATCTGTGGGGTTGTGACTGTAACAATGAAAGGAACGTGAGATCGCTATGAACGCTTGGGTCAGCCGCCAAAGTAACGCCATTCGCCAACAGCCAATCAGAGTGAAGCGGTTTTCCATATTTAAATTGAGAAGATGAATCCAATCAGAGCAAAGCTTTTTTACACGCTGAATATTATTGAGAAATCCAGCCGTCGCAACGGCCAGGCATCAAAAACCAACTACCGTCTGGCATCAAAGACAAACTACCGTCTGTGTTCCGATTTTCATGTTAGCTGCGTCCAGCCGACCGAAAGACTCTATTTCAAAGTTTTGTTATGGGAAGAGCAACAGTTAAGTGGGTTGAAAACACCTGGGAAGCATTCCTCACAGGGCTATGTCACTCACACAAAAGATTGATAACCAGGTCAAGCTGTCTTTCTGCTCCTGTTGTCCCTGGCAGTTCTTCACTGTCCACCCCCCACCCCAAAAAACAATTGCCTTTGCTATAGTCAACGGCACGATGACAATGAACCTAACAATTTAATTTCCAGTTGCGTTAAACTAAAGGCCAAAAAAAGGTACACACCCATGCAAGGTGCAGGTTTATCAGTTAACCGGCAACAGATATAGACGCTCAAGTGGAAATGAGTGAAGTGTGTGCGTGTTTGTAGTCGAAGCTATCAGTGTCTGCTGATAGAAAAAGTGCAACAGCAATTAGGCAAACTGATGGTCCCAGTTTTAGATGGCTGGTTGGTGCTCCACTTTCAGGTAGAGGAACTGTAAATAAATGATGACAAGGATTTTAGGGCCAAGGCGTGTTAGACTGAATGACCCAAAAGAGGCAAAACAGAGAGCAGTTTAGCTGTTACCATGCTAATTAGCACCAAACACTCAACATTGTACTGATAGACTCAGTCAATAAAAGTACAGATTAACGGCCACAAACTCCAAAAGAAAGTGAATAATCCCCTGACAACAGATCTGTCTCACAATTGTGACACATTCCTTGCGACTAGTTTCCAAGCTACCATCACTGTTCCAGAAGAATGGTCGTAGGTTCTGCAACCCCCAGGGCAACGGGTCGAATCAGTGAGACATTTCAGTTGAAAACCAATGGGAACATCAAGTATGCTAGCTTGCTAGTTGAAGGTCATTAGCATTAGTGACAAATCCCTGATTTCGCCGTTTTTTTTTTTTTTTTGTATAAAACAACACCGATGTGAAATATTGGGACAATGTTGATCTCGGAATTTTCCAGCATCTGAGATAATATCAGAGCTGTAAAAGTGGTTGTTTTCCATTTGCATGCAGTAGTCAACGATTCCATGACATTGAGTGTTTCATAATGTCGTTATGGAAATATCTTGCGTTGTTGAGTTCTGTATCAAAGACACAGGTGAATAGTCTGTTATACTGATGATCATAAAGCATCCACCCATCCATTTTCTTTATGGTTTATCCTCAATAAGGTCACGGGCTGCTGGAGCCTATTACAGCTATCTTCAGACGGGAGGCGGGTGTACACACTGAACCGGTCGCCAGCCAATCACAGGGCACATAGAAACAAACGGCCATAAAGCATTTCACTCATAATTACCTGAGCATGGTGCTGCATGGAAAGCCAAGGTACTATAAAATCGATCCAAAAGAGGTCTGTCCGCATTTTGTTATGTTGCAGTAGAAATAATTGCTCTAGCAAAAATGCATGGAATGACCAGCACACAGAGACAAAGCCAAATCTGTCTTTGAAGGTTAAAAAACAGTCACGACGACTGTGCTTTTCTATTGGCTGCTTGCCATTGTTGCAGAGTACATTTCCTCAAATGTTCCGTATCCTTGGTTTTGTGAGAAATCGCACACCCCGTAGCCAGGACCCAGTTATCTTGTCCACTCCCCTTCAGAGTCTGGACATCAGTCACTACTTTAACAGCCAGCGGTGGGCATGGCTTGGCACAAGCTCCTGCCAGTCGATTACTGTCCAAATGTTTGGAATCTGAATGACAGGACATCGGGTGACCTTGCCCGACCAAACATGCAAGCTGTGAGCCAAGGGAAAAGTCGGGACAAAGAGACAGACTGAGTCCGTAACTCCTTGGTGGAGACAGAGAACGAGGCCGAGTGCACTTCCTCACAAAGCGCCTGTGTTCACAATAATCTCTTCTTAGGGACCCTTAACTCCTGATCATAGTACAAAATGGCGTTCGGTACCATACCATGGACTACAAAAATGCCTCCAATATAGCTTGTTCAATGCCAAACATCACATGACAAAACCTGGAAAACAGGTTAGCAGACTTCCTGTGTATGAAGTGGTAACTAGCATAACTACGGGTTGATGACATGATGGTTTGAACCCGAACTTTGTTTTCTTTATGGCTGGTGTCTTTGGACAAAAGTTAAATGCATGTATATGTATATTTATGCTACTATGATACGATAGGTAAACACTAACAAAGCCTAAATATCGGATACTGTCATCTTTGGTAGCGCTTGAAGACGTTGTATAAACCAAAAGACAGTATTTACGTTTAATAGAGTATTTTTACAGTTGCTTTATCGTGGTCTCGTCCCACAGGGCGCCACCAGTCACCTGAACCGGAAGAAAGTGCTTTGGCCTGTTTTCCCGAATGCGGAAGTTGGTTGTGCATAACCCCAATATGATATGCCTAAATGTTGTGAGCCCTTGACTGGATATACACTGCAGTTTGCCCAATTCCGATTCAATGCTTATACAGTAAACCCTCGTTTATCACGGTAGTTACGTTCCAGAAAACCGCCGCAATAAATGAAAGCCGCGATATGGCAACTAATTATTTATTATATTACCACATATTCTATGTTTCATAGATACTTTCCAAGGCCAATTTGTGAAACTGTACTTTAAAGAGGTGTAGGTATTATATTTGTCCACTTGAGGTTACACACACAACACAAGCCCGTTAGACATGCCCTGCTTGAATAACGTGAACAGCAGCCCATGAGAACATGGTGGAAACAGGCAATTTCCTGGGTTTAACTATTTACACTACTCCTCACACTCAAGGTCCTGGCATTGTCAGCAAACAGCATTACGGGTACCCAGAATTCAGTGCGGTGATGTTTTAAACTACAGTACTGTAGATGTAGAGAATCAAGCTAAACTTTGCTCTGTACTTGGATTGTGTCCTGTTGATATTGCTATATGTGAGTGCATGGTATTAGTGAATTTATTTAATAAAACTCTGAGTGTGGCTTGCGTTTTAAAACTAATAAGGAATTCACTAAGGTTTCTTTATTTACTATGAACATTAGCCCAATCGACATTCTGTGTCATTGCTGCCACATTCAATTGGCCTATATAGCTGACTGTATCAGAGATGTGCAGGTGAGTAATTGGACTACATTGACTTTTTTTTTTAAAAATTGCGATGCAGTGAATCCACAATAAACGAACCACAATATAGTGAGGATCACTGTATTCGATCTTGTTTGACTGTACATTTCAAGTGATACATAGCCAATTGCTATATTTAAACTGAAGGAACACACGAAACGTCACAAATCGGTGTATTTTAAATGACATCAAGCTTGCATTGACAAGGTATAAGCTACTAGTCTGTATCTGATATGTGCGTTTACTCAGCATTCGTGGTTGCAGGTATCTGATCTATGTAAGATTTTTATCAACAATTGGAAGAGGCCTCATTCCGATTTGAGGATATCCGATTCAATGTGTTTATTTCTAGTAACGTTGCCATGAAGCATATCCCAAATGTGCCACTCAAGAAAAGTAAATCTAAATTGTGAATCATGCAACGTAAATCCATCCCTTTTAGTGACAGACAGTACTTTGATCTGAGTTCTAAATGTGACTAATATATCATTCGTGGCGTAGTTTTGAGAAAATGTGTCTCATGGTCCTGAGACCAAAGCAGAAAAGGGACTTTCACGTGTGTCTACCAGGCAGCAGTGTTTAACAGTATTCTATTTGGAATCTCAAGTTATAAATCAAGTGCAAACAACAGAAAAAAACCATGGTTGCAATGCACTGTAATGACCCCACGACGAAAGGATACCTTTGATGCGTTTGTGTTTGGCCGGACCACGACCCAAGCTGTGGAGAAAGAGGAAACAAACCTGTTTTTCTTGGATCAACCCAAGCCCGGAATCTTGGGAGTGTTCAGATTGCGTATGCCGTGTTTACTTTTTTTGTGGAAAAGCTTCGGCCAAGAAGCAACGTGCGCTCAACAGGTGGATGGCGTCGCCACACTTCCTATTGTCGCATTTCCTTCCATACTTCTAAATCCTCATCTTTGAGGATTAAAAGGGAGCAAAAGTGAATGGTTAGATCAATCGGGGTCATGTTTACAACAACAGACCTGAAAAACTATATTATATAGCTATGAGCGACATTGGATTTGGGTCTGGACGACCATGGTCTCTTGCCACCCACCAATTGTTCTCTACAGTCTTTGACGGATAAGCAAAAATCTGATTTAACTTCAATGACAAAATATGACAGAGAATAACGCTCGAATCGACACATCATCACCATCTTTGATCGTCCCAAAAATCTTCATTTTATCAGAGATTATTTGTCTACGACACTGCATGATCGCAACAGTTCAAGTTATATCAAGATGCTTGCCGTAGCAGCTGTCAAAGGATTATGTGTTAGAAACACTGAACATATTTATTCCTGTCTCTTTTTTTTTTTTTAATGCTCTACCAGTTAAGGGTCGAACATTCATATCATCGGATCCAATGACAATTCTGTTCGCGTTTTTTGTGTGCTTTGTTTTGTTTTTTCTATCCGAAGAAATATATATATTTTTTTTTTTATATTTTTGTTTTGGAAAAACACAGAAGTCTAAGAGATCAGAAATGCACGCTCTTCAGTGGGCATAAGTGATGTTATCTGCCACATTTATTTAATTTTAATTTATTTTTAACAGGAGAGTTGCCACATTTTTTTTTTTTTACGAGATTCCTGACATAGGAGGAGGTTATGAACAGCAACCAATAACTTGTTTTCGCGGCGGCACAATAATATGTTACATCAGTTACCGACGCTGTACTTAATGATTTTTATTTGACTGTTTTATATTCGGCACGGTGGACGACTGGTTAGAGCGTCAGCCTCACAGTTCTGAGGACCCGGGTTCAATCTCTGGCCCCGCCTGTGTGGAGTTTGCATGTTCTCCCCGTGCCTGCGTGGGTTTTCTCCGGTTTCCTCCCACATCCCAAAAACATGCATTAATTGGAGACTCTAAATTGCCCGTAGGTGTGACTGTGAGTGCGAATGGTTGTTTGTTTGTATGTGCCCTGCGATTGGCTGGCAACCAGTTCAGGGTGTAACCCGCCTCCTGCCCGATGACAGCTGGGATAGGCTCCAGCACGCGACCCTAGTGAGGAGAAGCGGCTCAGAAAATGGATGGATGGATGTTTCATATTCATGGCCTAGAGGTTTCTTTTTTTCATACAAATACTTTCTACGGCGTTAGCGTAGGTAAGTGATAAACCACGGCATATTCATACTGAGGTACAAAATCTGGTTACGTTGCCTACGAAGAACCAGAGCTAAACTGAGGACCCCTATACACTATCCATTGTATGTCTTGTTACAGCTATGTTAAAGGATACTTTCTGGTTTGTGGAGGAGGATGAGGTGGGTGCGTTTGTTGACGCCGTAGTGACTCAAACTGTAATAAAAGCCTGTATTGTCATCAAATTTTAACTGCCTATTCACCACGCCTCTACAAAGTTACATAGTAGCATTAATACTGTATGTTTGAAAAGTTTAGGCAGTAATCATGAGGTCATTGAACCAGGGAGGACACCATATGAAATCCCCAAAGAAGTGAGTGGCGGGTGCGGGAGAACTCTGAGCTCCACCAGCATTGTGAAGTGGGCCCTCAGAAGAGTATTAGCAACACAAAGGATGATGATGCACATTGACTGGCGAGAATCACATAGCAGGGAAGGATTACGTGAAAGGCTGCACGAAGCTCAGCTTCTATTGTGAGTGGGCGAATCTCAGCGGTCTTTTGACTCAGCTGAACAATGGCCAGAGTATTACTTCCAGGTCCATGTATTTTTTTTTTGTTTTTCTTCAGTATAATACACTGATACACAGCAAAGGGTCTTACTGCTCAGTTCAAAATGAGCAACACTATTTATTTATATAGTTTAAGCAAGAATAGATTGTGCATATCGTGTAGCACAGTGGCTAATGGCAAGCATGTGAATGACCAGAGAACACTGCCAACAAATGGCACATTTGTACCGTGCTAAAAACCTGCATTCGTCTTCAAAAGGGTCAGTTGTTTTACTCTTACTTAGTTGTATTCTACATTGGTCATCTCCTTACGCTTGTAGGACAGTTAAGAATGCTAACGTGTCAATTAAAACAGTGGCAGCAAAGGCCGTTTGAGCCTGGAATAAATGACGTTTTGGATATTTCAACAACTTGAAAGTCAACCAGCATCACAGAGCAGTCTGTGTTCCAGTGTGATAATGTGTTCACGCCTTTTCCCAAACAGGACAAAATCGGCCTCCTTTGAGTGGCATCCTGAGCGTTTGATTCAGTCAAGTTGGCTCTTTGTTCCAGAAAAATGTCTGTTATTGTTTGCATAAATAAATAAATAGACCAGAGACAAATGCAGGTGCTCTTCCATCATGATTATTTTCTTTCCATTTCAAGTATTTGTGTTTATGTCTTGGAAATGCACCCAGTAACAATTCAACATTGTTTTTGAAGTGTGTTATTCTTGCCCATTCGGAGTGTATACTGGCTAACGAGGAGTTTTGTTTCGTCTAGCCTAACAAATGACGTGAGATGGAACAGCAACACAGTTTCTAATTGTCTAACAGATACAGTGGTACCTGAACATGATCCCTGACTTTCTGTTAAAATTGCCTAAACAAGCCAAACAAAACTTAAACCCACCAAGGATGAACACCACACATGGGTTTTGCTTTTTCATGACATCTTGTAAAAAAAAAAAACTCCTTAATTAAGGCCAATTACTACCTAATTTCCATGTTCGTCTTTTTCATTGTTTCCTTTGTATCAGAGAAGAATTTTGAAAATCAGAGGATGGTTTCCTGAGAAATTCAGTTCGTGTCAGAAAAAAAAAAAACTTTTTTGTGTGATATCACCAACAGAGGCGGCACGGTGGGCGACTGGTTAGAGCGTCAGCCTCACAGTTCCGAGGTGCGGGGTTCAATCCCCGTCCCTGCCTGTGTGGAGTTTGCATGTTCTCCCCGTGCCTGCGTGGGTTTTCTCCGGGCACTCCGGTTTCCTCCCACATCCCAAAAACATGCATTAATTGGAGACTCTAAATTGCCCGTAGGCATGACTGTGAGTGTGAATGGTTGTTTGTTTCTATGTGCCTTGTGATTGGCTGGCAACCAGTTCAGGGTGTACCCCGCCTCCTGCCCGATGACAGCTGGGATAGGCTCCAGCACGCCCGCGACCCGAGTGAGGAGAAGCGGCTCAGAAAATGGATGGATGGATCACCAACAGAAAATCTGCTCAAAAAAACCCTTCACAGTTGAGTAAAACAATAAAACGTCATTATTTCTCAACAAATTTCCTCGACAGTGTGGACAGCATAATAGGTCATGTACCTTTGTAAAAAAAAAAATGTTAAGAATTTATTTGTTCTGGATGGAGGATTTTAGAGGCGTTTGAAGTGCTCATTACATGTTTTTTTTTTTTTTTAGAAAATTCAACCAAGATGGCAGCCACTTGTCACATTGCTAGTTTTATGTTAGATTTGACAATAAACTTCAACTGGGAGTGGATTTAAACAACTTGAAGCCTCTTTTTTGGGAAGAATTGTTCACTATCTGCCAACCTGTTGCTTGTTGTAAAGTTAGTTGAGCTTACTGAGTTCACGGCACTCATATTTCCAATATTTGCTCGAAAGTCAAAGCAAAACCCATCAGCCGAACGATGGCTCGTATCTCAAGGCACCACTGTAGTTGTCTCCTGAGCCTAAATGTGTTTATCACGAAAGGGGATACAGCGCTACTGCTTTAATGTAACATCACGAAAGGAGCCACAATGTTATTCTTTGGAGGGATAAAAGCCACATTGCATGACTTGCAAGTGAATCTTTTGGCATATGAATGAATATTTCAGTTGTGCAAATGCATTTTGAGAGAGGGAGATGGGGGCAGGGCAGGATTCTTTGTGCTTCGAAACGTATGACAAGCCCTACTAACATTTAAAAGCTAAGTTTAACTATCCGGAATTAACATTATAGATATCAACATCAACTTTCTGACTAGTCGTAATTACATTTTGAATAGCTGGATTTTTTTATATTCATATTATATGCTAAGTAATTGTGACTAGTCAATACGACCGATAGAGAAATCTGTAATTGAGTTTTGCATAGTCAAAAATGAATTAGATGACGATGATGATAATTGATACCTGCAACATTATTTGACCTTGGACAAATGAGTTCATTTGAGTATCTGCAATGGAATTGTGGATATCTGTGACTCCAGTTTAAGATATCTACAATTTGATTTGAACCAGTCATAATTCCAGTTACAGATAACTATTTATTCATTTTGCCTAGTTAACACTTGATTTCAAATACCCGAATAGGGACATGTAGATATCTTGAATTGAGGTGAATTAATATCTTGAAGTAGATATCTGTAACAACGAATTCCACACACACGAATGGAAAAAAAGTGAGGTAATTTGTCTTAGGGGCAGATATCTGAAATGTGATTAAAAATACTAAATAATTAATAGCGGGGCAAAATTGACTGGGCAAAATTGAATTGATGACGGATATCTGCAACAGTGTGGAAACACTGTTGCAGATGTAGGTGGAGCTGTTGAATGTTAAGAAGGCTTTGCCATTGAAACGGGCCTGAATGCTATTGGCTGAGAGAGAGGATGGGCCTCGTTGTTCGGACGGCCCGGCCCTTTTCCCACCACATTGCGTCATCTCCGCGACATATATGAACCGCAACCGGCTCCGAAGTAGAACGAGTCGCTTTCTCGGGGCTCCGCGAAAAGAGAACGAAGCAGGAGAACTACCAAAACAAGTCAGCGTGAATGCACTTTTTTTTTTTTTTTTTTTTTTTAAATTCCAACCAGGAAGTTACGCGACAAAAAACAAACAAACAAAAAAAAGGGAGCTGGAACGACGTCGCGAAGGTTTTGACTTTTAAATTAGGAGGGAAAAAAAGTTACAAAAAGACAAGGGAGGTGACTTTTTCGGAGAAACATTACCGTTAGACATGAAAGAGACGTTTTCCCACCTTGACGTTTAAAACAGCGGCGACGAGGACCTTTTGCCATTATTCTTCTCAACTTCAACCAAGAAGACGAAGCCGACAAACAATAACAAGGAGACACCGTTGCCTTACTGACGCTGCCATGGATTCTGGAAAGGTAACTTCTGTCAAACCTGTTCTTTTGCTGCTTGTTGTTGCAAAGTATGCGTTGTCCGGTGAGAGAGTTCAGTGAGTACGCCGCATTAATTACCCATGATGCTGTTCGCCTACACCGAGGACCCGATGCTTCTATTATTGTGATGCAACGCAACTGTAGCGTCGTTCTCGGCACTGCACTTTCGAGAATCGTTTTGGAATGTATTGTATGACCTTTCAGCGTACAAAAAAATCCTATCTGACTAGTGATGTTCCATGTCCCTTTTTTCCCCACTTTAATATCTTTATATTTGTTCATTATGTGTACTAGCAAAGCCATTTTTTTCTCAGATTCGACAAAATCAAATGTGGGATTCTTTCAGTATGGTCTACCTATTTCTTTTCCTAACTTTTTTTTTTTTTTTTTTTAGAAAGTAAACAATCATTGATACTGAAAAAATATAGCGAAATATTGAGATCAATTGAAGAGAAAAACATGTATCTATGCTAAGGGTGGTGAAGGTATGGCCCACGGGCCTCATACTGCCTGCTCCGTTCTTTAATTCGGCTCACCCAGCATTTAAATTAACATGGATTTTTACTCCAAACATGCAGTACAAAGAACAAAAATGAAAAATTACAATGTAAATATTGCTGCTGTGGTAGTGATGATTAAAAAGTAACTTTACATTTACTGAGGCAATGTTATTGGTGCTTCAATATAAATTGTTCCCGGGGAGCAGTTTTATAAGCAGAGGAAATGCATCTAAACCAGTGGCAAAACAAGTGTGTTTACTTAAACAGAACAGCTTGCAGTGAAATACTGTAGTTGAGTACTGATGTGTATCATTAAAACAGTTCACATACAGTTGAACAAACCTAATTTGGAATTTTGTCTTTTCAGATCTCAGCACCACCCATTGTTAAAGTTATGTAGAAATATACATAGTGGATGTTTGCACCAGGTCACCAAACACCCATCGGCATTGAAAACAACCTCAGTGCTAAAAAGTTGGTTGTTGTCTGAAAGCTTTTGTTGAATTAATCCAAAGAGTCCAATAGAAAGGTATCAGGCCTTATTTATACTCGCCAAAGTTGTGTTTGTCCCACTGTTGTGAAACTAAACAGGACTTAATCTGGTGTCTGATAATACTGTCTCTGACTTATAGCGCAGCTTGTCACAGCTGTGGTCCTATTCTCGACAGAAAATGCGATGAGACACCAAAAACCAGCTTTTGTGGTGGCCCCTAAATGTTTCCTTAACCGTTTGTTGCTTTAGTCTTCTGCACTTTTCCCCTGCGAGGGCCTTGTACTCTCGCCACACGGTTCCCCATCAGCCTGACATGTTTGGTGCAGACGTGATGAGAATCTCCAGTCCCAGTTTTCACACTTCAGTCCAACAAGGAACAGCTGTACATTTTCACACTCCACAAATTGCAGAAATGTAGGGCTGTCACTATCGAATCTTTTTAGAATTGATTCTTATATTAATTGAATAATCGAATAATAATTGGTATTAAATATTTAAAAAAGTTTTTTTTTTTTAAAACTACTAACACGTATTTTCTTCTCATTTATGAGTGATGGACTTCAATCCCTAAACTTCATATGTTGGTACTGAGTGTATGGTATAGGTTTGGTGTAAAGAATTTGAGACGGGTAAATGGTTCGTAATCGTGATTTGCATTCTCGCGCTAGCGATAACCATTTTAGGTCAAAAAACGCTAACTACCATTCAGCTCACTCATACATCATGTTATATGTACATTACACAATAACACATCTAAAGTCTTAAAATTTACAGACGATCCTTTGTCATTTCTGGCAATGTTTTCACCGGCTGTAATAAATGTACTGGCTGCGTCCGTCTGCAATTTTATTTATTTTTTTCCCCGTCCTGCACACGTGCTTCTTTGCAGATCTCGTTTCTGCCACACGGGAAAGTTAAGGTAAATTTACAGCAAGTTGATGTCACAACTGTAATTGTACACTGTTCAGGCTGGTTTTGGCAAGAGTTGTAACATGCCGACTCGGCACCTGAGGTGTGTTCCGTCAATATCATTCAATGTGTGACACTCCTACACCTGACTTGGCAACCACAGTTAATGAGCCGCAACGTTGCAACCGCCCCGGTTTACCTCTGAACAATGTTTTGTTTGTGTTCCCACTTTTGCAAAGAGTAAAACTCTAATTGGGGTCAAGCGAACTGTTAACTCGGCTTATTTGGATGAGAAGCTCATGTAATATCGGGGTCAGCGGCTCACGTTTTCTCAAACCTCCGCACATGATGGCAAAGCCTCCAAAGCCCACGCCTCCTATTTGAAGTGCCACCTTCCTTTGTGATTGTTTTTGCACTTCTAATGAGACCGATCTGTTCTAGAATGAACAAGCACTCAAGTGAAATTATCCACGACGTCTGTACATAATCAGAGTACATGAAGGACCCCCTGATGTGTCACACACACAGGATTTATTTTAAGATGAGCTCTGTCACCAAGGTCGTGGTGTTTGCTTTAGCGACGCTTAGCAAAGAGCTCAGCTTTTCTTTTTTTTTTTAGTGGCCCTACATGTGACTGTCTGGCATGATGTGGTATTAAATCACCTTTTGAATATACATAGACAAACTTAAGTTGGATAATAAATGCTTTGCAAGTTTATCACCCCCCCAGAGACATACTCAGGTCAAACTAGCTCATTGTTCCGTACTGTTTGAAGAAATTTTAATAATAACTAGGATTACCAGGAAATGTTTAGCACACTATTGCACACAAATTACATTCCACGGTATTATGGGTGCTCTGTTCTCAAGAAGAAGAGACAGGAAGTGATAATCTGCAATTAAATGTTGACGCGAAAGACATATGCTGGCACATAATAATGACTACCCATGATGAACTGGAGCTGTTTATTATCTTCTTACCTTGTAACAATAAGTAGTAGGGCAAAACAAGATGTGTCCACTAAAAGGCATTGATATTTGACACTGAAATCAGTGTACAGTGATCCCTTGTTTTTTGCGGTTAATGGGGACCAGAACCACCCCGCGAAAGGTGAAAAACCGCGACGTAGGATTTGACCCCCCCCTAGGAATTTTCGTGTATGTGTATGTGGGTACCAAAATGTTTAAAATATGTAAACTGTATTTATACTTTACATATTTGAGACACAGATTACAACAGTACACACATTTACTTAAATTTTTCATTATAAAACCTTATACAGTAATTAACATTAATCAACATTGCCTACTGAGAGAGGCGAAGAGGCTTGCGGTGGTGGCGGAGGAGAGGCTCTCACTTGACTCGTAGAGGCTTTACGTTCCCTCGGAGATTCTTCTGCTGGAGGCGCTGATGGTGTAGCTGGGGTTTTACCTTGGAGAAAAACACGGTGATGGGTAGTTGTTGTCTTTGTTTTTTCTTTTGCTTCAAAATTCCCCTGTACAAGGACTCCTACTATGCGCAGTTACCACACGTTTCGCTTCCTTATTGAAGCAGTTTTGCGGATGTTTGCTTCCTCTTTTTTAATGTATCGCACTGTAGATACATTCACGTCATAATGGCATGCCACAGATGTATAACTTCTGCCCTCTTTGATCATATCTAAACGTTTCACTTTATCGCTGATGGTCATCATCTTCTTCTTCCTCTTGGGCGCTCCGGAGAAAGCTTTCGCAGGGGCACAGCGCTTAGGCGGCATTGTAAGGGCTTAACTAATAAAAAAATGTTACCGCTTAAACAAAAAAAGTTAACAGCGTGGACGAGACTGGCGAGACACAACAAGGGAAGATGCTGGGTGAGGCTGTGATGATGCGCAGCCAATCACCTCACGGGATAAATCCACTCGTGCTCTTGGTCGATGTCGCGCCGGAAACCAATCACGCGCCTTGTATGAGTGCCCGTGGCATGTACAGTACAGTACAGGCGTGTACAAAGCCTCTGAGTCAACTCATCTCTTTGTTTTGCATGCAAGGAAACCTTCTCTCTCGTGCATCAACATTAAACAAGGCATCTTTCCGCAATATGGCTGCTGATGTGGCTGTATTTTCTGTCATTTTTATTTTTGGATGAATTATTATTTATTTATTTTTTTATGAATATTTTGGGAAAAACCCGCGAAGCACTGAAGCCGCAAAACGTGAAGTGCGAAGTGGTGAGGGAACACTAATTCATAGTGTAGAGGTGAAATTTAGCGACCTTGTTATGCAAACACCTTCGTTTGGATATTTGAACACAAACGGTGCAGCAACACATTTCGACATTCAATGTAACAGTACTCACAGTGATATATTCTTTATCTTCTGTGAGGCTCTGAGGTGGGAGCTGAGACAGCTATACTGTACAGACGTCCACCTACAGTATATCCGTCTGTTTGTCTTATACTGCCCCCAGGTGGCCAAGGCGTGTAGCAGCACAATGGCCTTTCAATTGATCCAAAGTGTGACAAAAACTGTTTAATTATTTTTAATTCAATCATTACTGTATGTTTTTATAAAGTACAATATTATATAGTGCTTGGTTTATTGAAACAAAGTAACCGCAAACACTTTAGTCATCAGTCTTTAAATGTCTGCATGGATTAGTCAATGGAGAAGATGCTGTCTGAAGGGGAAGTATGTGTTTTAAAGAACATTTCCAGCAACCGATGGAGATACGTCTTACAAAAAAATGGCCTTGTAAAACTTTTTTTTGCTAGTTCATGCAGTAAAACATCTCTTGTACACTTTTCTGACCTGTGAATCTCGATTGTTTTTAAATCAGCTACTTATAAAGAGTGGACAAAAGTGATAACCACGTGTAAATCATGTTTTTTTGGTGTAGTTAAAATTGGGCATAAATCAGCAAGCTGATGAAGGCTTTAGCCACATGCCAAATCAAACAAGAGTGTTTGGAAATTGTAGGTCAGGAGGATTTCTGTTGAGCTTAGTGAAGTTGCAGTGGATCGCATATTGAATTCCCCACAGATGTGTAAACTGAGACTGCGGAGGTGGCGTCCCGTGGTGGGACGTGATGGAGTCCTCGTAGGCACGGCTTACGGGAGCACCCAGCTGAGCTGAAGCGCAATCAAAGCTGCTGTCATCAGTATTCACTTTTTATTCTGGCCTCGCACTGTCTTGAAATAACAGGTTTAGTGCACTACTAATTACCTCCTATCAGCTCTGTAGTCATACAAAGACGGAGCTTAAGTTTCCTGGGTGTGCTGAGATGAATATTTTAAACCAACATTTTAAAAGTGTCAGCTGCAAAAAGATGTATGAAATTGAAAACTCTCTCTGTATTGCATCGACAATCTAATAAAGCAGTGTGGGACCGTTTTCTCTCAGGAGCCATTTCATCAAACAAATGTTTATTATCTATACATTGTGAGAATTTGAGGGTTAAATGTTTCTTCTGAGGTTTTCTGAGCACCCTCTTGAAAGTAGTACTCCCACAAGTCCCCCGCCCCCCACCCACGGCACCCGTTTCACCAAAGGATACTAAATTCAGTGGACATGTCCATCATAACACAACACACGGAAACGTCTGAAGGATCCATCTTTGAAAATGGACAGAAATTCTGCCTTTTTGGTTTGAATCATTTATGACTCCCTCAGTAGCTCCCTGTGTCACTGATTCACACACACAAAAATGGTGGATGTCTATCAGAACAGGATGCGCAAGAATGTCTCCAAGATCCATGCCTGAAATTGGAGAGGAAGGCATTTTACGCAAATTCCAAGGTGCGTACTTTGACGGACTGCTACAAATGAAACAAATATACAAATGTATGAACGCCCAATTGAACTCCATTTGGAAGCAGATATTCTAGACGGATGGGGGTTGCTAAACAGTGAAGCGCTTTCGCTTACTTCATCTCATGTAGCCACCCAAGTTTGGTGATCATTTGAAGGATTGGCTGTGGAATAAGGGGGTGGGGCGTAGCTTTTATTTGGTTTGAGAATTGCATGTGTGTGGATCCTTTGTAGATCCTTTGTAGCTGAAGTCTAGCCTCTGTAGGGAGCTGAGCATTAACAGCCTGTGTTAACACACATAGTTTGTATTTCCCAGCAAAGACTCGTCATAAAAAACATTCAAACCCAAAGTACATCACATGGTGAACATTACACAAGCGGGGACATCACATTTGCATGGTATTTTAATAGTCAAGAGTTCACAACACATCAGGTTCCACTTACCTTTATTTACAAGATGCCGGATTCCTGAAGCGATTATTGAGTTAAGCTAATTGTTTTGTCTTCGATATTGTGTATGTTCAGCCAACCAATCATCAGCCACAATACAAAATATTCATCTGTATTTTCTCTTACGCCATTTCCATCAAATCAAAGGCTCATCGTGTTAGCTGATAGCAGTTGTACAAAAGTGTAAACCGCAACTAAAATAGGAGGTAAAACATCAATGTTAGCTCTGTTTTCCGCCTCAGTAAAATGCTCTAAGCATGTTTTGGCAGTTTTCCGTAATGAATGCACACATCGTCTTCCTTTTCTCCCGGACGAGGATGATAAAATGGCACGTAGGGTGTGACTTCATTGTTTCCTGAACAATGAAGTGCCACAAATATGGTGCTGCCGTGTGTACATGTACACAAAGAAGTAGGAACCTTCCACTCTCTGCCTCCTGTGTGGCATTTACAGGAAACGCAGGACAAGTTTGACATTGGGGTTCAAATTAAGCTCAGGCTAGATTCCCAGTATTACCTTCATCCACTGGGCAATGTATGCATCTGTTCCCTTATATTGCCAAGAAAGCTTCCATTTCCTCTGCAGAATATTGCGTCTGAGAGAACAGTGTTTACAGCATGTCGGACTACTTTAAGCCACGAATTTCAAGGCTCCTTTTAAACCTGGTCATTGTTACCTGTTATTTGTGGAATGTATCGCTACTTTTCTTCACAGCATCCGATAATGTAAGGTTCTTTGCGCGCTACCTCTGTTAAATTATGTGACATTAGCAACCTAGCATCATGACATAAGGGTAACCATGGGAACATGTGACGTAAGAGAAAAATGTATACTTTCCCCCCCTACTTCATTTGTCAAACCAAACTTTGAAAGGCCCTAATGTCGGGTGTTCTGAACGGTCCAAGCTGGAATCGAACTGGGAACCTTCTTGCTGTGAGGTTGCAGTGCTAACCTCTCTTCTACCATGCACTCATAAATTTGCATGAAGGCGAGACCGTCCTGGTGAAAGGGTGAACGACTGGTTAGAGCGTCTGCCTCACAGTTCTGAGGACTGGGGTTCAATCCCCGGCCTGCCTGTGTGGAGTTTCCACGTTCTTCCCGTGCCTGCGTGGGTTTTCTCCGGGCACTCCCACATCCCAAAACCATGCATGGTAGGTTAATTGACAACTCTAAATTGCCCGTAGGTGTGAATGTGAGTGCGAATGGTTGTTTGTTTGTATGTGCCCTGCGATTGGCTGGCAACCAGTTCAGGGTGTACCCCGCCTCCTGCCCGATGATAGCTGGGATAGGCTCCAGCACGCCCGCGACCCTAGTGAGGAGAAGCGGCTCAGAAAATGGATGGATGGATGGATGGCTAAACCGTCCCATTTAACACACAGCGATCCTCTTCTAGGCCATAAATCCTTAGCATAATTGCTATTAGTAATTTTTAACTTACTGTCACAATATCAATAATAAATACAAATGTGCTTGCTAAAAATTTAGTTTTTTCTTTGTGTAGATTCTTTGTCATCCAGGTCATTGACTGGACTGGACTTGTGTTGTTTTAGAATTTGCTTTTTTCTTGGTTCCAGAAAACATTAAAAATGACTTAGGCAGTTGAGCTTTTTGACTTGCAAAGTATAAAACAATCCAATGAAACAGGAAGTACGGAGGTAACTAATCCAGAGATGACATGTTCTTACGCCACTGCGTAAACTAGTTTATTGTGTGCCGTGTGGAACCACAAAAACATGTATGTCCCCTGTAATCGAAGGTGAACACGAGTATGGATTGGGGATGTTGTTGAAAATGCTTCCATCTACAGGTTTGGAGTGTTATAGCATGCTATTTACACATAACGCTATTCAACTACCAGTGCGTCACTGGTGTTGTGGAACACATAGCTGACTTTCATGCAGCCGGCGTTAGCGCAATTCCTGCTCAGTGATCATACAACCCCAATTCCAATGAAGTCGGGATGTTGTGTTAAACATAAATAAAAACAGAATACAATGATTGGCAAATCATGTTCAACCTATATTTAATTAAATACACTACAAAGACAAGATATTTAATGTTCAAACTGATAAACTTTGTTTTTTTGTTTTTATTGTCTAAACTTGATTGTTTTTAGCAAATAATCATTTATTTAGAATGAATTATTATTTTTTTTATATATAAAATGATTATCATTTTATTTAATGTTCAAACTGATAAACTTTGTTTTTTGTTTTTATTTATTTATTTAAACTATTGTTTTATTGTTTTTAGCAAATAATCATTCATTTCGAATTTAATGGCTGCAACAAAGATAGGGCGAGGTTCACCTCTTTGTGAACAAGTGCGTGAGAAAATAGTCAAACAGTTTAAGGACAATGTTCATCAACGTACAATTGCAAGGAATTTAGGGATTTCATCATCTACAGTCCATAATATCATCAAAAGGTTCAGAGAATCTGGAGATATCACTGCACGTAAGCGCCAAGGCCGAAAACCAACATTGAATGCCCGTGACCTTTGATCCCTCAAGCGGCACTGCATCAAAAACCGACAACCAATGTGTAAAGGATATCATCACATGGGCTCAGGAACCAATGTCAGTCAATACAGTTCGGCGCTACATCCGGAAGTGCAACTTGAAACTCTACTATGCAAAGCAAAAGCCATTTATCAACAATACTCAGAAATGCCGTCGGCTTCTCTGGGCCAGAGCCCAGTGTTCTGTGGTCCGACGAGTCAACATTACAAATTGTTTTTGGATATTGTGGACGTCGGGTCCTCCGGGCCAATGAGGAAAAGAACCACCCGGACTGTTCTGGACGCAAAGTTCAAAAGCCGGCATCTGTGATGGTATGGGGCTGTGTTAGTGCCCATGGGATGGGTAACTTACACATCAGTGAAGGCACCATTAATGCTGAAAGGTACATACAGGTTTTGGAGAAACATATGCTGCCATCCAAGCAACGTCTTTTTCATGGACGCCCCGCTTATTTCAGCAAGACAATGCCAAACCACATTCTGCATGTGTCACAACGGCGTGGCTTTGTAGGAAAAGAGTGCGGGTACTAGACTGGGCTGCCTGCAGTCTGGACCTGTCTCCCATTGAAAATGTGTGGCGCACTATGCAGCGTAAAATACGATAACGGAGACCCCGGACTGTTGAACAGCTGAAGCTGTACATCAAAAGCAAGAATGGGAAAGAATTCCACCTACAAAGCTTCAACAATTAGTGTCCTCAGTTCCCAAATGTTTATTGAATGTTGTTAAAAGAAAAGGTGATGTAACACAGTGGTAAACATGACCCTCTCCCAGCTTTTTTGGAACACGTTACAGCCATAAAATTCTAAGTTAATGATTATTTGCTAAAAAAAACTGAAGTTTATCACTTTGAACAGTCTTGTCTTTGTATCTTGTCTTTGTAATATAGGTTGAACATGATTTGCAAATCATTGTAGTCTGTTTTTATTTATGTTTAACACAACGTCCCAACTTGATTGGAATTGGGGTTGTAGTTGTAAATTTTCTGTCTCTCTGTACCCTGTTGTTGATTGGCAACCAATCCTTTCTCCTAACAGTCAAATATGCTGCTGCAGCCCGCCATGAGTCTGAACACGATTTGCAGTAGAAAAATCTATGCAACCTTTTGCCTAGAAATTGCTAGTACAGCATAAAATCCCAGCGGCCCAATATGTGACTGTGACGGGTTGTGCCCGAAGCTGTTGCTTGCCAGTCCGACACGAGGAAATTAACGTGCTCCACTCTGGTGTATTAAGTTTGCGGTATGAGGACAATATTGTCTAATCCGCTCGGCTCTATGGGGGCTTAAGAAGCCAATAACATATATCTGTATACTGTAGTATAGGCTTCTGGCGATTCACCCTTGAGCTGTTTACATCAATTGTGTGGAGGATTACGCTTCTCAGTTTGAGATAAATGTATATGTGCTGGATACGTTTCTTTACTTACTGCTGTTTGGAATGTTTTCTCCACTAGTGTCTTCATTATGCTGGTTTTGATCAGCCATTGAGGATCGAATAAGTTGTGGAGATCTTTACATTTTCCTGTGTCGATTGAATTAGATAGTGTCCCATTTGTGGAGTATGTCAAATTTTCAGTGGTTATCACCATTGCTTTCCAGCAAGAAGGTCCCTTGTTCAATTCTATCGTCGACCACTCTATTATAAGCCACCTAACTTTCTTTTCTGTTTTCTGTTTTATTGGAGACTTTGAGACTCCTTCCAGTTTTTCACCCCTCCTTGTCCAGAATGTAATTGAATGGTGCTTATGCAAAGCCACCGTTGGTTGATTTAACCAGAACGTGGAATGTCCCCTTTAAGACACCAGAAAACGGTTTCAAATTATGGGCGTACGAATATATACGTCTGATTTAATGATTCTTAGTTCGAACCTATGGAACCACTGACATTATTTCGGGTTTCTCTCCCTGTGCAGCAAATAACTTTCCCGTTGATGCTGTGTGTTGGGACCGCCGTGATTGGCTCCCTGCAGTTCGGATACAACACGGGTGTCATCAATGCGCCTCAGAAGGTAAGAATATTATAAAGTTGTTGTTTGTTCCCTGCCTCTCTCCCCAGAATTTGCTTGGATAGGCTACAGCTCACCCGCCAATCTAGTCAGGATAAGATGGCTGGATCATTGGATGTTCAAGTAAGACAAATCCCAAATATTTTGGGTCTGCAATATTGTCCCATGCCTGCTACGTGGTGAGCTCAGGGCCAGAGAGTGGAAAAGGGGGTGGGCTTAGCAGGGGGATAATAATAACTGCGTTCAGGCTTATCAGCTCCAAGGACATCTATATTAACAGACTCCGGGTGATTCCTGTGTAAAACAGTGCCTTAAAATGGACTGACTGACAGCAGGCTCTGCGAGGATTGTTACAGGAAATGAAAAGGCACCTGTTCCCAGGGTGACGCAGGTATTAAGAAAACATTCTCAAGCCAGCCCCTATACCCCCACCCCACCCACAAAACCACCTTACCCCCTCCAGAGTCAATTTGAAGTTTATCAACAGGGAGGTTAATAAAGGAGCCAATTTCCTGGAGATTGTATAGTGAGAGTGACTTTTGTGTGAGGATTGTTGGACCGCGTTGGTCTGGGCGCACCCTGCGGCCACATAAGGTCTCAGTTGTGTCGCCAGATGGGCCCGGCTTTCTATTTACCTTTTGTTTCGACAGGATCCTCAGCTGTTTGCTGTGTTGCCACAGACATGATTCACTAAATGATAGGCACGCACATGCATGGTACTCTTGCACTTTTGACCCTTACATGGCACTCTGCCTTTTATACAGCTATCCGTTCTATACTGCTTATCCTGAGAGGTCCCGCGTTCCGTTCTAAAAACATATATGTTAGGTTCGTTGAAGGCAAATAAAGTCCTATAAATAAATTGTCCATAGGTGTGAGTGTTGAATGGTTTGTCAGTATCGTCGTCAATATCTGTCAGGTTGGAATCCTCACACCTCCGAAAGCACTGCTTTTTAGGAAATCCCAAAAGCACCATCTTGCTTGAGTTACCAAACTGCATGATTCAAGTTGGTATTATACCTTGTACATTGTATATGCCAACATCCACCCCAAAATCATGTTCAGTCACTAATTTATACACAAAAAAAGTGTTCATTTATTCCGCTGTCCCTGATTAAGCACTATAGAAGATGAATCTGATGAATACTTTAAGACGTCACTCTTCAAAGTGCAATGATACATTTTACATCCAGACAGTCAAATCATATTTAGCTTTCATTTTAGTGCTGAAAAACCTACCCACCTTGGATGACTTCACGTGCGGAATGGCATTAGGGGTCTGTTCCAGGAATGTTAATCCGCATGGGTTGAAGAAGTGAATTGCAGGCACGGTGAAAACGTGAAAACGGCACGTTCGACCGCACGAGTGGCGACACACGGCAGTAGGAGGGGGCTTTGGTTAATGTGTGTTTGTAATAAACACTCTTGAGTTTATGCGTCGTCACGTGAAGGCTGAAAAACAATTACCCGACACATTCACTAATAATCCCGTCGTATTAATGACCAAGTAAGCGGATATCATTTTACCACAACAAAACACTTAAGCTTTTTTGCCAGGAATTTTTGTCCAGTACACTTTCACTTTGCATTGTAAGGCTGCTTAAGCGCATCACAGAGTTGTTAAACCGCTAACATTTGAATCACCGAGATGCATAGACGTCACAATTACAAGCTCAGCAAGAACATTGTTTGTTTTGAAAACGTCTTGTTACATTGGCAAATACACACCGAAACTACCGCGACAGCAAGAGATTTTTTTTTTCCCTGACTAGAGCGGGTGAATTCATCACTCTCCTTGACAACCTGACCGCCGGCACGGACGACTCCCGCTGACAAGCCGGGGGCATGAATGCACAGCTTGTTTTCAGGCGTCGTGCTTCCTGTTGCCAGTTGCTGCACGGGCCTGCGCGGTCCTCGTCGAAAGTAACACAAGCCAGGGTTCGGTCAGGACGTTTACGTGCAGTTCGGCGGGGACACGGCAGAGGAATTTTCACCTCTGCTTCCAAGAGTGGTCCTCTGGCCCACTTGAGCCTCTTAGTATTCCTGGATTTAATAATGCCTACCTCTAAGCTCCATTGGAGGTTGCGGCTCAGCTCAGATTGTTCTTTGTAAATTGTAAAGCTGTGGAATCCACAACACATTGAACACAACAGTTAAGACATTCTAACAAACAGCAACCACGCGACAGTGACAAATTAGATCCAACAAGAAAAGTGCTGCACCCAACTGGAAACTATGGAGAATGAGCGTCTCCTGCATTTACTTCTGTCACAGTACAGAGACAAATTTTATCCTGAGAGGATACTGAGACAAGAATAAACAGCGTTGCAGTCAAGCGGAGACAAATTTTATCCCAAGAGAAGACTGAGGGCAACAAGAAACCAGAGTGCTACAGCCAAATGGAGGCTGTGGAGCAAAATAGGGCTTTCCTGTATTTACTATTACGTATAAATAAGCCACAGCTTTCAAAGTTAAGGCACCAAGGTAAGCTAACATTATTGTGTGCATGTCAATGAGGCGGCTTGCTATCTGTTTTGCATGCAAGGCTACATCCCATGCAAACCGGGCCAGGGAGGAACTGTGGAAAACATTCAGCCTCACCTAATGCCACGTCAGTTGCTCTCGCTGGCTTGTCGCTCAAACCTTTGTGGATGTCACTGAGCAATCTGTCTGTTCATAAACAACAACCGGAATGTCGGCATAGATGTGAGTGGCTGTGAAAGTCACGAGCAGATGGACGCTATGTGATAAGTAAGTATCTCGAAGCAAGTGCGAGGCGATAAGTGCATTCCGACTTAAGAGCACCCTCCCCCCCCGCCCGGCCCACCCGTCGTCCCCGCTTGTCTGATGCTAGTGGTTCTCAAAATCAAACTTTTCCCAAATAAAATATGTAATATTACAAGAATGAAGTTGTATTTTTTAGATTGACTTGTTAAAATATGATTTCTTCCCTCATTGAACTATGATTTATTATAATGATAATAATATCATGCTAAGAATAATATCATCAAATTACAGCGATCGTAATATTACGACTTTTGCGACTGACAAAATGTCTTTGTTCGGGTAAAGAAAACAATAGAACATTAGTTTTGTGACATTACAAAAAATAAAATTTCAAAAGAAAATGAGAATTGGTTATAAAATGATGACCCCCCCCCCCCCCCCTGAAAATAGACAACTTACATTTAACAACTTTTAATTTCTACAGCATTTATGGGTGCACGTACACTGCAATAACTAAAATCTAACTAATATTAAATATCTCAAATCGAGGCAAAATACATGTTCTTTGTCTACCAAGATATTTCTCCTTACCAGGCAGTTTTTGTGCAAGAGCATTTCACTTTTTTTTTTTTTTTTTTATAAATCTTTAAGGTATTCTCACTTATTGATCTTTTATTACTGGCGATAACGTGAGTGTTGTTGAGAAGAAATACAATATTTCCATAGGTGTTGGCGAGCTCTGCCACGAATACGGAAAATCCGCAAGCAGTTGACGCCCTCCCTAAAACTCCCTAAAAAAAAAAACAAAACATAGATGTCACAAGATGGAAGCCAATGATTACTTTTGTCAAAATGAAGCTCTTCAACGTTCTTCAAATTGTTTCCTTGGCACCAACGTTCCATCAGTGGAGTTTTTTTTTTAGGCTCGCTATGTTTACTTCTTTTAAGAAAAAGAAAAAAAGTCACATTTTACTGTTCTGTTGGCAGATAATTTTGTTTAAATGTTCAATTTTTAAGCACAGCTTTTGTAGTGTGGTAGTTTTGTTGAGGGGGACCTTGAAAAAAAATGTCTCCCCTGTAAGGGGTTCCTACACCCAAAAAGTTTGAAAACCCCTGCGCTAGTCGACACCGGTCAGCCTTTGAAAGCAAACACGAGGCCCGTGTGATACTAGACGTCGGTCACGTCAGCTGAGGTCAAGAAACATACTGGCAAAGTCACACGCCACGCGGTGACAATTTTGGAATCGTGAGCGGCGCTGCTGTGACATAAGCAAAGACACACGCACGCATGCGGAGTTATTCAACTGCTTCCACTTGGTCGCCTGGGTGTGTTTGTCAACACAGTCGTGATGGGGGAGGGTGGTACACTTGACAGGCCCAACTTCCTCCTTGGGAGGAAATGGCGGTAATTGCGCTGTGCTGCCATCAGCTGGCCACACCGCATCAGCTCAGCTGACAGCTTTCCTAACAAAGGTTAGGAAATGCTGCATCAGTGGTTGTGTTGATGATCTTTATGTCTTCTCTGCAGATCATCGAGAACTTTATCAACGCTACATGGGTTGCGCGTTACCAGGAGCCCATTTCAGACAACACCCTCAAAGCCATCTGGTCCATCGCCGTGGCCATCTTCTCCGTCGGCGGCATCTTCGGCTCCTTTTCACTCGGTGTCTTTGTCAATCGCTTTGGAAGGTACTGGCACAACATGATTGTGGGTGTCAAGCTATAGCTTGACCTCCTTTTAGCGATTCAACAAGTTGCAGGTTGTCCTCGGTTCACTGTCATAACTTTGAAATGCGTTATGGCGGACAATTGAGAACCCCCTGTAAAAGTTACTTATATAAGACAGTCATTCAAGTTAGATTTGAAATCTAAAGATTTTATTTTTTTTGGGGGGGGTAAAAAGGTAAAAGGTAGGTCCTGCTCTTCAGAGAGCTGTGAGATGACAATGCTTGTCACAGAGTTATATAAGAAATCTTGGTGTCCCCCAGCATTCACCTTCATCTCCCATATTTCTTAATTCATTTTGTAACCTTGAAAAGCTAAGAACCCACAACAGAAGTTAACTAGATAAGACAGTCCTTCGAGGCGGATTCGAACCAGCGTCCTAAGATCTCTGCAATAACCTCCACAGTACGCCGCTCTACCAGCTGAGCTATCGAAGGTTATATACTGTTATTTAAAATAGAGATGAATGGTTTCTGCCTTTGAAGATTTTTTTTTTTTTTTTTTTTTAAATAAATTGGCATCCCACCAGCCCACACTTAAAGTCATTAAGTCACTCTGTATTGCCTCTACAGTCCACCGCTTGATCAACTGAGCTATCAACGGGTTGTTTTGTTGAACGTTTTCTTTTTCAGGAGCAGTCATGGGAAATGTTGGTCACAGAGCTATAAAAAAAAAAAAATGTGGTGTCCCCCAGCATTCACCTTCATCTGCCATATTTTTTAATTCATTTTCCAACCTTGAAAAGCTAAGGACCCAGAACACAAGTTAATTAGATAAGACAGTCCTTCGAGCCGGACTCGAACCAGCAACCTAAGGATCTCTGTAACAGCCTCTACAGTCCTCCGCTCTACCAACTGAGCTATCGAAGGTTATCCACTGTCTTTTAAAATATATACTTCATGAAAGCCTAGTCTCAACCTGCATGTTTTCAATTATCCTCTCAGGGCAACTAGTGTACTCATCTTAAGCCGTTACCCACTCAACACTAAACTGGACGGTACTGATTTTTTTTTTTTTTTTTTTTTCAAATTCAACCTTTATTTATCCAGGTAAGCCAATTGAGAACAGATTTTCATCTGCAATGCCGACCTGGCTGCATACAGCAGAGTAAAACAAAGCAAATACAGTGTTCAAGAAAATTGAAAAGATGATTGACAAAAAGGAGTATGTTAATATAATATATTGATAACAGCTGGAACGTGTACGTTTTCCAACTAAGGACGGCACAAGGGTAGTCCTTCGAGCACTGCACAGGCCTAAAAAGGATTATCATTATGTAAGATGGATGGTTTATCCATTGGTAGTTTAGCGGTATGTCAGCTAGACTAGCTTCCCCATTGCCCCAACTGTCAAAAATGTTAGATATAAGCATGTCATTGGAATTGGGCACTTGGACTTGCAGTGTAAATCTAACCTAATTGCCCTATATTTTCACACGCCCATTTGACGTTCTCAGGAGAAACGCCATGTTCATTGCCAACGTCCTGGCCCTGATCTCATCAGCCTTGATGGGCTTCTCCAAGACGGCGTCCTCCTTCGAGATGCTCATCATCGGACGCTTCGTGGTGGGCTACTACTCGGGGCTCTCCACCGGCTTAGTGCCCATGTATGTGGGCGAGGTGTCGCCCACGTCACTTCGCGGGGCTTTGGGGACCCTTCACCAGCTTGGTATCGTCGTAGGCATCCTCATTGCACAGGTACTGTCGATTTTCATTGACTTTATTAGCGTTTATTTTTTAATACGTGAATGTCATCAGAGCCTCCTGTTTGATTCCAGGTGTTCGGATTGGAGGTCATCATGGGCAACAGCGAATTCTGGCCACTCCTCTTGGGCTTCATCTTCATCCCGTCAGTGATGCAGTGCATCCTGCTGCCTTTCTGCCACGAGAGCCCGCGTTTCCTGCTCATCAACAAAAACGAAGAAAACAAAGCCAAGACTAGTAGGTTCTCACAAGCCTTAGTTGTACTGCAAAACACGGCGGATTTCGGTTCTTAAAGTTCAGCCTTATGTTTAGGCAAGATAGTTTTGTTCATATAAAATAAGATTACGATAATATATGAAGAAAAAATAATAACAATAAATTCAATTTGACACTGCAATGCAAAAAGGGTGTAAAAAAGAAATACAATAAAATAAGGTGTATGTAGTCTGGATTTGAAAACATAATTTAGGGCAAATACTATAATATTGACATGCACAAATGAATAAAATAAAATAATTTTAGACAAAGACAAACAATAATTATACAGTTGGTAAAAATAACATTCTGGATAAAAAAATGTAGTTTGGCAAATACTATAATATAAAAATAAATGAGTAAAATATTGAATAAAATAAAAATAAACTAAAAACTTTTTTTTTTTTTTTTTTTTTAGTCCTGAAGAAGCTGAGGGGCACCAACGACGTGAGCGGCGACATGCAAGAGATGAAGGAGGAGAGCCGGCAGATGATGCGGGAGAAGAAGGTGACCATCCTGGAGCTGTTCCGCTCGCCGCTCTACCGCCAGCCTCTCCTCGTTGCCGTAGTGCTGCAGCTTTCCCAGCAGTTGTCGGGCATCAACGCCGTGAGTTTACCACAGCACCTCTCTTGTTTCCATAAATTGCTAAGCACGACCTGAAAGTGGTGTTTCATGTGGTCCCGTCAGGTCTTCTACTACTCCACAAGCATCTTTGAGCAGGCCGGAGTGGCGCAGCCAGTCTACGCTACCATTGGAGCCGGTGTCGTTAACACAGCTTTCACTGTGGTGTCGGTATGTGAAAGCCCAACGGATAATATGCTTCACAAATGTTGAGTCTAAAACCTGATCTATAAAAGAGAGAGGATCATAAAGCATCAACACCATGCTTCTGGCATGTACACAAACATGAACCCATGTTACATAAACCACTGTATTCAATTTTTAAACTATTCAACAGAAACCACGTTTACATGAGGCTCATCTAAAGTATTAGCTAGCAGAGTAGCTAACACACTAGAGAAAGCAAAATTAAACCACATAACAAATTTGTTTACAATTTGTCTGAGGGTTTTTGTGCATCGGTCCTGCTGTTTTGGGTAGCAGCATAGTTCAAAATGGGTTCAGCTGGTTAACCAATGTTCCTTGCTTCCAGCTGTTTGTGGTGGAGCGCGCCGGTCGCAGGTCTCTCCACCTGCTGGGGCTGCTGGGAATGGCCGGTTCTGCCCTCCTGATGACCATCGCCATGGCTCTACTGGTACGTGATCCCCCTCGGGTCAAATGTGCAGAAGTCCTGGTTCTCGAAGTCACGGCCCCTCTCCTGTCCCCTCGTAGGACCAGGTCAAATGGATGTCCTACCTCAGCATCGTGGCCATCTTTGCCTTCGTGGCCTTCTTTGAGATCGGACCGGGTCCAATCCCCTGGTTCATCGTGGCCGAGTTGTTCTCACAAGGGCCGAGGCCTTCGGCCATGGCCGTGGCCGGTTTCTCCAACTGGACCGCCAACTTCATTGTGGGGATGGGCTTCCAGTATTTAGCTGTGAGTATAACATGGTCCACTTTAGTCCACAAGTGGCCTCAAATGAGGTCATATCACGAGTATTATATGAAAATAGGCCACATATTAAATTGCATAATGTGGCATGACGCTACACAGACACTTACAATTAATAAATTATGTAATATATAATAAGTTTTGATGGGTACTGCTACAAATTAATCTGATCAATATCTTTGTCTTCATTAGGTTTGATGCATTTTTTTTTTATCTTCTCTGTTAGTAATGCAATTGCATATGTTCATATATGAATCAGAAAGTCATGATCATGAGAATGATATTATGAGAATCTAAAGTACTAATTTTCACGAGAAATACATCATTCATTATGAGAATAAAGCTGCAATATTATGATTACTCAGAATTTCAGTGATAATTAAAAAAACACTTAAATACTTTATATTAATTTATTGTCAAGCTATTTGGCTCCTTTTTAAGTAATTTTAGTTAATTAGTTTTTTAGGTTTAGGAAATAGAGAGAATATAGTAGGAAATTGATGTGACTATAAAGTCATGATTCTATTTTTAAAAAGTCACAGTATCGTCTCAAGAATACTATAAGCAAAAACTCATACATTTTAGGAGAATTAAGTTCTGATTTTACAAGAAAAAAAGTTGGAATATAATTAGAATTGAAAGGGAAACATTCTTTTTTTTTTAAATAGTCTATATTTTTTTAAATAATGTTTTACTTACTTTGACTATACAATAAAAATTTGCATGTTTTGGCAAATAACAATTATAAGAATAAAGTTGTTAATTTAAGACAATAAAAGAAAAACATTTTATGACAAGATATTAACTGTTGCAAATTTATAAGAGAAAAGCTGTTTTTTTTTTAATGAAAATAAGTACAACAAAAGAAAAAACATTAAATTGCATGGCGTTCTTAGCTTGTATGGCACCTCACCCAAATAAAAAGACCTTATTGTTGCCGACCCGTCTCCCCCCAGCTATGCCACCTTGTGCAGCCACATATTTTGCACATGCCAGACACTGCCACTGTATATATAAATGATTGTCATAAAAAGTCATCTCATGTACTGTATGTTCTCCCTCTGGTGTCTCGTGTGCAGACGGCGTGCGGCCCCTACGTCTTCGTCATCTTCATCGTGCTGCTGCTCTTCTTCTTCATCTTCACCTACTTCAAGGTCCCCGAGACCAAGGGCCGGACTTTTGACGAGATCGCGTCCGGCTTCCGCCAGAGCGCCGTCACGGGCGGCGAGAAGCACGAGGAGCTCAACAGCCTGGGGGCCGACTCACAGCTCTAAAGCGGCCCCCGCGCCCAAGCGATGGGACAAATATTTGATCACAGTGAGGAGGGGAGCGGCTAGAGGTGCGGGGGAAGGGGTTTAGGGTAAGGGTCCCGGCGTAGAATCATTTTTACACTGCCAACACATTTCGGTCGTCTTCACCGTGTGTGATTCTCCTTAACGTCTTCTGCTGCCCACCCCGTACTGACACTCGTACAAACACACACACACACACAGACAGTCACACACACACCCCTCTCTTCGTGTGTCACACAAAACACTCGACGGGCAGCGTGTGGCCCGGGAGATGTGAATGAGGCGCGTCGGAAGGTTTTTGATATTTCAAAGAAGGAAAAAGACCGCCTTTTTTTCAACGAATTTTTTTATGGATCTACTTCTTCACTGAGCAAAAATACTGTAAAATGCACTGTAGCTCCTGCAAGGCTTCCTCCTCTAGATGGCGCACTTTTCAATGAAATAACCCCCCCACCGCAATAGGTTACTTTACTATATCTTCGTGCTTCTTTCAATGATATGTATTTATATTACTTATTGACTGTAGATTGACAATGTTTTACCCCTTTTTTGTAAACTTTTTTTTTTTTTTTTTTAATTTTTTTTTAGAAAAGGTGTATATGCAGTTGATAATATTCATGCAGAGGAGTTCAGGGCCACACTGAAAAAATACCTGGGGAATAAAGTCATAGAATTATGACTATAATATACGGTTTTACAAGAATAACTTCATAATACTAAGATTATGAAATTGCAGTTTTACAAGAAAAAAAGTCTTAATTTTGGGCCTGAGAAAGCTATAATATTATCAACATAAAATTCAAAATTTATGAGAATCAATGAACTTTTTCAACAATGAAAACCTTTATTTTTATATTATATTTGTGCTTTTAACTTAATAAAGTTGAAATATTGCGATCAGTTTAAATTTAAAAAAAGAAAATATTTTACGAGATTATAAAATTATATGTGAAAAATGTTTATGTAATATTCCAAGAAAAAAATCCAAATTGTACGAGAACAATTTAAAGCTTTAACAATCAACACAATTGCAATATTAAAAGCAAAAAAATGGATAAATCAAATATTTTTATGAAGATTTAAAAAAAAAATAAGAATAAAGTACAAATATTGCAGTTAGATGAAAGCAAATATTTTACATAAGTAAACGGTTAATTTAATTTTTTAAAATGATATTAAGTGACTATAAATTTTTAGTCATAATGTAATGCAACTATAGAGTCATAAACTTGACAGGAATAGTAATTTTTCTTGAAAATAAAACTAATATTCCTGAGAACAGACAAAATATTGCAAGTAAAATAAAGTTTTAATTAGCACAAATATCACAAGTCAACTGCACTTGTGTTTACATTTGTGAGCATTTGACTTTATTTTGGAACTTTTGTTGTGATTTGCTTTCTCCCCCCCCCCAGCGTGTCCCCTGATACTGCTGTGTATGGTCACCCATGAATTTAATCGTAAATTTTTTAAGGAGGAGTTGACGATATGAATGTTATTATACCACACTAAAAAAACTAAAATCGTGCAGTCGTTACTCTCAGCTGCATCCTTTTTTTTCCCGGAGAGGTTGTTTTCTGTCAGAGCCTCACATGTCTGGGAAAGCATTTATTAGAGTGGAAGTGGGTAGGAAAAAAAATGGACCAAAACTTAAAGTCAGCCCTATTATCTTGTCTTGGATCAATCCTCCTCGGCCTTGCTCTGTGTTGCATTGTGGAAGTATTGTTGTGGGCTGCCATTTGTCGCAGTAGTATTGTTGAGCTTGCTCGGCCTCGCTGTCTTCTGCTGTAATCACTGCTCTCGTCTCTTGTTAGAGGAAACCAGTAAAAAGGTGAAAAAGAAAATATTTTAGCAGCACTTTATTATTCATATTTTCTTTTTTCTCGGAAACAACTAAAATCTTTGTTATAGAGGAGAGCGGCTGATGGATGACTTGATGTCTGTTGAGATGGGATTCTGTCATATTGTTCATATCTCTTTTTTTGTTTTTGTTTTTTGCTGTTTATAAAGCACTCCTATAAGTGCACGCCAATTGTTGACAGCGATGGATCATCGAATCAGGACTTCAATCCAAATCACTTGTCATTGCGACCATTCCATAAGTTTTTAGCATAATGTCGCTGTCCACTAAAAAGGATGGATCTGCAACTTTTTGCAAAAACAAATTTGGGGACAGGTCCTTGAGGCTTTTTCATGTGTCCTTCCGTGCAGGACCTGCCCACCAAATTTCTGCTCAGTCGGTGTATAACTGGTTTTGGGGGCTGATTTTCCCGGAGACGCCACTGAATGAGTTTTGGGTATTTTTTGCTTTTCACCAAGATGCACACTGAAAAAAATATATCTAATTTGGAGTTAACTGTTTTTCATTAGACAGCGACATTATTTTGAATGTCTGTTTTTTTTTTTTTTTTAAAAAACATTTTTTGTGTGCCATCCAATCAGTGCCTTTCAAGTGACCTTCAAGGGCACCCCATTCTAATAAAACGACAAGCCTTTTAAACAACTTGTAAATAAAACACACCACAGTCACTCCCAAAAATTTTCAAATGATTAAAAGGATTTTTATTGTTAGATTGTTACTGCAAAGAGGACTGTAACCTTTTTTAAAAAAATGCATTTTAGCCTCCACACACTGTTATTCAATCATCAGATGTTACATGTTGAAGGAGTGGGGGGTGGGGTGGGTGTTCTCGTTTTAGGGCACAAAAAAAAACATTGTAGTGTTTTTTAATAATTAAAAAAAAAATGTGTGTGTTGTTTTGGAGAATGCGAACCTCATTTGTGTTGAGGAAAATGTTACGAACGGATGTTGTCCTGATTGTCAAAATTGGCTGAATAAAAGAAATGATGCACACGGAAACACTGCGTGTGTGTGTGTGTGATGTCAACCATAGAACTGGAAATTAATTTTTGTAACATAGGAAATTGAAACGCATCTCTATGAAACTACAAAGGTAATGCAAGTGGAAACAGTCCAAAGATGTGTCCAAAGTACAATATAAAACTGGTAACAAAGCACTACTGAAAAGTAGGGAAAATAGTAATTATGAACAAAAGAAAAGACTAATAAGCGTAAAGCTCGACTAACAGATTAACCGTCAACAAGCAGCAACAAAACAAGGCGCAAGGAGGAATACCAGGAAAATGTCAGACTAGATGGGGAGGGGAAAAAAAAGCAAAATACATCAAACTAGAAGCGGTATCCAAAAAGGGAGCAATAAAGAATGCAGCACAGCAAACGGCAAAGACAAAGCAACAATCTGGTGTCTTCCTGGTGTGGCCGCAGAGTTGATTACGATAGCTCAACTCCTCAATGGAAAAAAAAAAAAAAAAAACAGCAAAGAGCCAACTGACAGAAAAAACAAAACTCAAGAGCGGATCATGACGAAAAAATGTAATTTGATGTAATCTACCTGCAAAAAAACCCCAACAAAAACCTCAAATGTCCCAAAGCTATGCTAGTGTCACCGGCAGCTATTCCTGACCGTTTGCCCTCGCCGAAGCTGATGTCCAGGAAAACGAGTTTAAATGCCAACCCGCGTGATCAACTTGAGCCAAATGCGATCACCGCTTATTATAACGCCACCGCCCGTTCTCGGACCCTCGCAGCAGTGGCCAATCATAACTCATCGTACTTGCGAACTTGAACCTTCATAAAGAAAACGCTCAGTAGGTTCCCGGCAATTTAATAGCGTTTTCGAGGTCGCCGCTGGCCTGCTCGCACTAATGAGATAGAGTACAGCATTTGCAATGCGACCTCCGGGGTGGTTCCAAATCCCCTCCTGCTTCTGGATGGATAAAGACAATCCCCAGTTCAAACGTTTTCTGCTCCCACCACTCGCAGTTCAATATTATTTCTTTTACTCCGGGGACAGTAAGGGGTGAGGGCCACTCAGCAGGGAAGTGGCGGCGCCCCGGGTACACCAGGTTGGCCGTTGCCGCTTTAAAACAAACAAACAAAATAAAATAAAAAAACGTCTGCAATTTCCTTGGGATTGCGGCGGATTATTTGCGGTTTGATTGTTGTGACCACCGTGGCCTGTTTTGATTTTTTTTTTTTTTTTTTTTAACTCATTTACAAATGACACCTGGCCCATCTGCCCCTTTTGGAAATTAAATGTGGACTTTGATGACCAAAATTTCCCCACCCCTGCCGTAGACCCGTAAAACGGACTCGTGCTGTGTCATCCAGCTGAGTCTAAAACCCTCCCAGCCCCTATCTGAACAAATACGGTATATTGTACGTTTATTGTGTTGCACTTAAACACCACAAACTGAGATAAGTATTTAACTGATGCTGAAAGTGCAACACACACACACACACACACACAGACAGGCTTGACGGGAGCCACTTCCGGCCTTCCAGCAAGACTGCTTGACCCCAATTTGCTGTAGGCAGAAATGTGCTTGGAGGGGGGGGGGGGTGTTCTGAGGGGGAGAGGTTTGTCCTTTTAGTTGCGGCCAGCAGCTGCAGACTGCGTTTTCACAGGAGAGTGAACATCAAGCAGGTTGGACTGCGACAAGCCCTGAGCAAGTCTCCCCGGAGAGAGTGGGGCCGTCGGGCGTTGAAAAATGGGAAAGGGGAGTCGCGGCCAAAAGAGAAACAAACGGAGACGACCAAGTACTGGCCTCGGGTTCAGTGTCTCGCAGCATATGCCTCTGTGTTTTTTCTTTCGAATATGTATTTTTATTTAGAGAACATAAAAAGTCTACACACCCCTGTGCCAGGTTTTTGTCATATAAAAAAAAAAAAAAGCAACCAGGATAAATCGTTTATAAACATTTTCTACCCTTAATGTGACCAACCTGTACAACAACAAAAAAAATTTGTTACATCTTTTCAAACGGGGAAGTAAAATTCTTGCACTATCTGGCTCACCTTTTGGCACTTAAATAGGTTTTACCACCAGAACGCACTGTTTGTGTTCTAATACAGCGTAGATACAGTTTTAAAATGAATGCATGTGTATTGCTCATTTACATGCATTGCGGGACGTTTTTCTTTTTTTACATTGGCCTTTTGGACAGTCAGGATGGAGTCCCTATGAATTCTGCCTAGCAACAAGCAACCCTCGCGTGACATAAACAGGAAAACGTTTACTTTTTCTTTCAACTTAATTTTACTTTCATTTTACTTAATTTGATTTATATTTGCATTTCCTTTTCTTTACTTGTACTTTGTATTTCACTTTTTAACAATTACTTTTTTTTAATTTCGCTTAAAAAAGCTTATTTCCTATTATAGGTTTTTTTTTAACTTTTCAACTTTTACTCTTTGCTTTTTATTATTAATTATTATTTTTCTGTCACCATAAAAGACAGGAGGTACATTTTCAAGCACTGTATCCATGCTTTCCTCAAGTTGTATTAACATTGCATTTATGAACATTACATTGAGGCTCCACCCCCCAAGAGATACGCTTTCTTAATAGAAAATAATGCCGTTAATAAAAGTGTATAAATAAAATATCAAAATTCTAATGCATGTAACAGTAATAAAATTTTTAAGGCAGTGGGTGGGACGCTGTGTAAAGTTTTCACTGCAAATTCATCGTGTGCCTTTCTGCCAGCGAATCTCATTGTTAGTCTAAATTAGTATGCACGGATGCACCTGCTTTCCCTTCCTGGATGTGAGAGTTTCCTTGGCTGAGGTCAGCACGTATGGTAAAAAAAAAAAAACTAACAACCATCATGGGTCTCTGGAGCTCCGTGGAACATGTTTGGAATACTTGTATGTTTTTGTAGCCAATGTATTCACAAGCAGGATTTCTCTAGAGGATACAGCGGGTTTACAGAGTGGGCTGCTGTAGTACAAGATTGAAATGTATTGATTGTGTCTATATTAACAGTGCACATCCTTACGTTCACTGAAAAATTATGCCTAAAATTCAAGAGATCTTTAAAGAGGGGACATATTTAGTAAAATGTACTTTTTAATAGCTTGTATAAAAAGAGCAGGCTTTCTGGAATGCTTGTCTATCCACCAAGTGTGAAATTAAACATACAAGTAAATATTTTTTGTGGGGTTAATTTGCATCGTAACTGGCCACAGACCCAGTTTTTCCACCCAAGACATGAACAGCTAGGCTGGGACAAGATCCAGAGCTACTTTCAAGCGACGGCCAGACAACACTGTCTGAAACACTTTCTGGCAGTAAGACCTCCATACCCCAAAGGTGTGACATCCCCACCAGGGGAAATACTTTTACTGTCTGAAAAGGTGTTCTCTTTTTTATATTAAACCGCACTCTGGGCTATGCTTTCACAAGCAGAAGCCACTGTAGTGACGAAAGCCGGACCCGGTATTGGCTCAGCAGCTTATGGGGCGACATATACAGTCACTATCTGATGAGCATTCATTAATTCCTTCTATTCCCTTGTAGAAATAATAAAGTCCATCCATCCATTTGTCCATCCGTCCATCCATCCATCCATCCATTAAATTAATTAAGTATGGGCCCTAAAAGGGAACCCTGGGGGACGCCACATTTGGACGGGCAGTTTTTGAAGACCAATATTTCTGTCCCTTCAGGTACTGCAGGTATAAGAAGCACTTCATCCTTTCACGCCAATGTACGAATTAAATTACTCTAAAGACGCCCAGAGGTGTGTAACGTTATCCTGACCATCAACCCCATTGGTCGTCAGATGTTGTGTGAGCAGCGCAGGGCCAGGCCGGACTATACTTCTGCTTTGTTTTTTGATGTTTAGGCAGTACATTAACAGTTTCTTCGGACAAAGTATTAGGACTCCAATACATTATGAGATTTGCTGCTTGACTGTATTCACAAGTTTTTCAGGGTAGTCCACTGCGGCTCCGGCGGGATGGCGGCTGCTGGGCTGAGTCTTTTCATTATTTATGTTCCCACCCTGCTCTGGAGTGCATCCCAGCAACCAGACCTTCGTCGTGCAACCAAAGATCTCCACAAACCACGCCTCTATTGGTCTCCAACAAGTGAAGTGGATGCAAGACGATTTTGTAAGAGATGGACTCACACATAAACTAACAACATGAGTGTTTGTGCTCCTTCTACTTTAAAAAAGAAAATCTTTAGATATATTTAGCTAATTTTACCGACTATATGTTGCTTCCGCTTGAGTTATTTTCTTGTCCCCTTTTAATAAAAATCGCCTAAAGGTAATTATATATTTATTATTTCTTTTCTGGTCTAGTCAATGCATTTATTTTGATTTTATGATGTTTTAATATTAGTGTGGCTCTAACTTTGAGCTTCACAAGTTTACATATCCAGATGTCTGGTTGTTATGCCAACACATAGCTGGATTGTTTGGACTGCATTGAGCGACTGGGACAACACCTGAGTAGGCACTTTTGTGATTAACAGCTATAGTATACAAACAAAATTGACTTGACATGACTCGAATTATACATCGATTCATCCATCTTCTTTCTGCATTTCGGCCCACCGTCCAAACACGTGGCTCGCACATCGAATGGCCGCTCACCATAAGCGACTCTCTTGACAGCGACCCCGCCACCATTTGTCCAAAAAGGAGGCGCTAAATTTGTCTGACCTCATACATTGTGTGGAGAAAATGGATCAGCTGGCGCTTGAGGGAACACTTGTTCCTTCCAAATGTCAAGTTTGCTTTGCAGCTGCCACACACACACACACACACTCACACTCACACATACATTTCAACTCTACATGTCCACCAGCGAGCTGAGCACCGAGGCGAACTAATTACAATTAAGTCCTCATCGGCATTCAACAAAGGCCCCCCCGCCCCCTCCCCTCGAGGGAACGTGGCCGACATCTGCGCCTGGTTAGTAGACAGCCACACCTCTCGCCAAGCGGGAGACTTTTTTTTCCCACAGGTGACGACGGATTGGACTCTGAAGCTCAAGGTTGACCAGACGGGCTCCGGCCCGAACATCTGCAGCTGTCACCGCTGGTGTGTCATGTCACAATTAATCGCTCAGAAATAGAACGAGGAAGAGCGGCGTGCGCTCGGGGGTCTTCTTAAAGTTTTCTCTTGAAGTACAGTAGGTCAATAAAACACCGGAACTTATGCTAATTTGCTTCTCTTGTTGGTTTACTCATCCAGTGACATTTCTATAATCCTGGGAAAAATATGTTTCTGTTGCAAGGCAGGGTTTGCAGGGCGCAATTACTTGTGCTTTATAGACCAAAGACAAGTTTAAAAGAATTTACATATGACAAAAAGAACATAATGATTAAGAAACAAGCTTATTGACTCGTTTCGCAATTGAATCACTACACTGTATTGAATACCTGTATGTAGTCGACCTATATTCCCATTTGGCATTTTCAAATTCGCTTTTGTGGCATTTTGGGGTCAAGGAACTATGTTGGCGTTGAGGAGCTTCATTTAGATAGAAATAGTGCTTTGACACCATCGGGTGGCATCTTGGTGTCATGGAACTATTTTGGAGTTGACACTAATGGTGTCGTGGTACAGTCGCCTGATGGGTTAATTCCCACTCATTGTAAGCGTGTTTCCATCCTATTTCTGCCTCTTTTATTTATTGAAAAGACATTTTGTTTTGTATGTAATTATGATACTACAATTATATTTTGTACCATTAGTATTAATTCTAATCTTTCTTTTTCTTCTTCATAGGAAGGATCCAATTTGAACACCCACTTGTGTTTCCTTGCCTAAAAAGAGGATAAACCCGACAGAATGATAGTTGTTTTCAATTAATTTCATTTTTGCTTTTCTTCCATGTAACAATCAGTTACTGATGTGTCGCCTGCCAATTCGTTTGATATAATTTGCTTTTCAAATCCTAAAATGCCTTAGAAATGCTGTCGCTTCAATTTATCGCAGCAAGCAAGCCCACTGGGATTTTAGCATGGCTCACATACATTATTTTACTCGGCACTTTTTTTGGTCGTCAGAAATGTGCAGCGGCGTGGCGTGCTGGATGGGAAAATGATGATGACGATGATGGAAATGACAGCCGCCTTGTGACTAAAGCCTTTTTTTCGGACGTGGCGACCCTGACAAACGAGGCTTTTCTTTCTTCAAGGTCTTGATCCCCCCACCGGCCGTGCTTATGAAGTTTTTTTGAAAGCGTACCCGGCTCTCCATCGGGCCCCTGCGCTCCCTGCATGTCATGTGGAATGTTATCATTGAGCCTGGCGAACTTCCACAATGTCATCTACGTTTAAAACCTAAAATTTCAAGAGCAATCATATGAAAAGATGACATCTTTAAAGGCGACATTTTATGCATTTTTTTTTAAAAACCAGTTCCCAAGTGTCCTAATACGGTGGTCGGTGCCTTGAGATATAAGTTTAATTCGTTCTGTAACCAGACATCTTTTCCCACTGAAATTAATGGAAATCCCATTAATTCACTCCAGTATTCCAAAAATGTTTGTAATGTTTGTGTTTTTTAAGAAGAAAAATAGCACCTTTTAATATTGTACTTCATAAAAACATACATAATTACATAATTAAATAGAATGTAAAGTTTTTCAAGCATTTTGTGCTTCAATTGTATGGACTTCGTGCTGCTCCGTTGTGTGTATGTGTCTTGGCCACTTGGAGGCAGTATAACCCAGACATACTGATCGATATGGAGATGGTCAAAAGTTACTTCTGTGTATGTCGCAGTAGTATTAGTCATTCTTCACAGAGGAGGAAGAATATATGCCTTTGAGTATTGTTATATTATCTGTCGCCATGTGTTTTTCCACCATTTGTGTTGAAATATCCGATGCTTATAGGGGTATAACACCGCAACACCGATACTACGCCTTAGCCCATCTATGGCATTTTGCATTGTCCGTTAGCATTAAGTTAACATACTTTTCTATGGTGAAACTATGTGGAAATATGCAAGGTGTGATCCTCTTTGTTTTATGTTTAGTTTGACTCCAAAAATAAACTGGGAGTGGCAATAAAACGCTGGAAGCTTCTTTTTGGTAGAATTCTTCACTATCTGCGAAACTGCTGCTCGTTGCGAAGTGAGTTATTCGACTTCCCTGCCATCCTACAGCGATCGCATCTCAAATTTTCGTTCGCAAGTCAAAACATTTTTTTTTTTTATTATTCAAAACAAGAACCCTGTCATCATAAAAAAAAGGTGTAAACCTAAAAAATATCTAATTTACGTGCATAAAAATAATTTTGCATTGCAGATGAGCCTCAAACATCTCTCTTTTTTTAACATTGTTAATTGTCACAAGTATAAAAAGAAGTTAAACACAGTAAAATGGCAGAGCATTGACACCTAGTGCTTCCACATCTATCTGAACTTCGGAAGCAAGTGTATGGCGATGTTGGATTCTGTTTCCTTTGCGTCATACCAAACAAAAAGGCGTAACTATTTGTTACTGCTCACGGAACTGAGCAGACCTTTAACAGCAATTCATTTTCTTTTGCGCTTGTATTCATTTTCAGGGTTGCAGGTAAACTAGCGCCTATCCCAGCTTCCATTGAGAAAGAGGCAGGGTACCGCAGGCATTTCATTATTTACTCTCAAAATCAAATCACTGTGCGTTTTGGTTTGATGAGAAGAATCGTCTTCTTTCTTCCGTATGTCGCTCCTCTGGGACCGCCGCATTTCTTCTGCTTTTTCGTTCATGCGCATTGCCTGGAATCAAACATAAACGTACATCTGCTACTGTGGCCTATTGTCATTATTATTATTATCATTGCTGTCCCGTGGGGAGGCTTGAGTCTTGGAAGGAAGTCCGCTGACTGATTTGGCTGGCTGGGCTTTTGGGCTGTGACGGGGAATAAGAGCGCAGTCGTGCAGAGAAGAGAGACATTATGCAAATTGCACACACACAAACTCATGGACACAAACACACAAACGCAGTGATTGACTGGCTCACTTCTGCCATGAAGAATCAAGACAAAGTGT
Organism: Phycodurus eques; assembly: GCF_024500275.1. NCBI lineage: Eukaryota > Metazoa > Chordata > Actinopteri > Syngnathiformes > Syngnathidae > Phycodurus > Phycodurus eques. The sequence goes on along the minus strand of NC_084534.1, from coordinate 24,827,569 downwards.
AATCTGTTGTGATGTCTTCTTATTCATTTTATTCATAGAGCATATATCAGTAGACACATTCCATTCACTGCATTGATTTTTTTCATCAATTATTGTTTTCATATGCTGAGTCACACCCAAACACACATCGTATTTTATCTAAGTGTCAAGATTCTGAATAAAAACTATGGATGCTCTGAAATAATTCTTTGTATAGTGTATGGACAATGACAGCGAATCTTTGTGATGTTGTTTTTATGCACCACTATGTTAGATTTGAAATAAAACCCGCAACATGTGACTGAAGGGTAGACTTTCAGCTTTTTTTTTTTTTTTTCCCCAGCAAAATATGGCATCTTCCATTTAGGAATTACAGCCATTTTATGCAGGGCACTGTATTTCCTAGTCGTTAACAAAATAAAAGCGTCCCTCAAATAGACACCCAGCTTGCCTCTGTTTGTACAATTGCGCCACATTTCTCCATTGTAGTGCTTTTTATTTTGTTATCAATTCCACTTTGCCTTGACATGCATTGTAATATTATTTCATATCATTACCAAAAAGGCATACAAATAAAGGCTTCCCCTCTAAGAGAGACTTCCCAGGTGATGACTTAAAGGAAGAGTTAGCAGTTTTCAAAAAAACTATTTTTGCCATATATGTTAAAACTGTTTTATGACCTGACAGTAGAATATTATTAAAACAATCTTTAGAAGAATCAGCCCTCTTAGCCCCATTTAATGCCTCTAACTGAATTTCTATTATTATTTTACAACTGGCCACGGTGCGACAACAATAGCCTATCAGAGGCGTGACCGAATAGTCTGTCAAATAGTCTGTCTGCGCAAAATTATTTAACTCCGGTTAGAAACTAATCTACAAAAAGAAAGAATTGGACAGCTCTCTACTTCAAATCATGGGTAAAAATATATAACAGTGGTGTCATATACTTTTAACGTGACTGTTGGTCATTGGCTTGCTGTACAAAGGTGTTGAGACACACTTCTCCACCGGTTCAACAAATGGTAGCCATTTTTGCTATGTTTCTTGTGGTGTCCCAATACGTTTGTACACATATGCTTATGATCTGCGTGGCGAAGACCCATGAAAATTGGAATCTCCACATATAAGGAAGAAGACCGTTTAAAGCCACTTCCGAGTTATGTTTGCTTGCATTGGCTCAGTACTAAAAGACAATTTATGACCCCTATCAGAACTACACGTGTTTGGGTCGGCATACACACTCGTCACATTTCAAAACATTTGTACATTCGCTCCTGAGTCAGGTTTCCTTGCATAGTCTACACGAATACACACTCATCTCTCTTTTGTTCGTTTTGTCAACAGCTCAATCATGGAGAGTGAGTGTGTATGTGTGTGTGTTCACCTCTTTTCTTCCAGGCGACAGTGCAGCAGTAATACCACAGACACACCCAGATTGAACTGGTTTACAGTTTATCGATCCCGGGCTCAACGGAGCAGCAGCCCCACGCATCATCCAGCTGTGTGTGGAAAGAGAACAACGACAACAAAAAGGACTGCGTCAGTCAACTTGAACAGCAGAAATCCAGCGACATAATGGAGATTGTACGAATGTGGCGCAACAGCTTTGTTAGAGTTGCTCAGTTCACTTTTCATTGCAGTGATTGACGTTTTCTTTTCCTGATCTTCAGCGTCTTCTGAACAACATAAAACGCCCACGGGGCTTTCAAACCGAAGAAGGTTGACGGCAAAAATCAATTTTCTGTGACATCTCGGCACAGGCGGAACTATTTTATTTTTTTCACCTGCAGCGAAAAGTGGCATAATTACCTTCAAACTCTTGCCAGTAAGCACAGATTTAAAAGTAAAGTAAAAGCACAGTGGCGCGTCCAAAGTTGAACACTTGTTGGAAATAATATACATTTCATCAAGTAATTCCAGGCTCAAACTTTCACCTTAATTAAAACTTAACTGTACTTGCATGTTTTTATAGTGGAAATATTATGGAAAATGCACTTTGAATTGGGTGTATAAAAATAAATAATACATTTGGGGGTGTTGGATTTATCTTGCCCAACATTATAAAAAATAGAAACAAAAGGAATGAAGACGCTGGTTTCTTTTTCTCATGAGGAGGGCGCATGGGAGATTGTTCAGATTACAGCCTCTCAACACGCTCTAAACAATCTCTCCCGTTGCTCCTGTATTTATTTGAAATAGGGAGGTTTCTAAGTTTACAAGACACAACACACTAAGGGGAGGGTTTCAAGGTGAAAACATGGCACCAACACCTGCCACGTCCCGGCCACGTCCTTCTCTCTGATGATTCCTGCTGAGTCATCTCAGCGCCCTTTGCACAATGGTCATTGCACCGGACTATTGCAATATTAGTCGTTCGAACTGCTCTAGGTGCTAGAGGACTCTGCATCTTTTTGCACAATTGTTTTTTGTCAATGTCTTTATGTCCCCAAAGTGTTCTGTAAATTGACTGTTTGTTGTACTAGAGCGGCTCCAACTACCGGAGACAAATTCCTTGTGTGTTTTGGACATACTTGGCAAATAAAGATGATTCTGATTCTGATTCTGATTCTGATCTTCTTGAAGGCGAGACAGCTTTCTTTCTCAAAATCGTCCATAATACTAATGCAAGCTAAGCAAATAAATGATAACTACTACAATATATCTAACAGGGGGGCTGCCTATTTCTCAAAATGTTTATGTAAAAATATTTCTTGCCTAGGCTGTCGTTCAGAATTTTGTCAAATTGCGATGTAATGGCTAATTTACATATTGACGGTTATCAGCCCTCCCTGTCCGGTTTATTTACAAACAAAACCAGACAGAGTGGGTAAAAATTCGCCAATGACAAGCTAAACATTGGACAGGTCAACTTGTCGAGCCAGTTAATGGCGGACGCACGACCCAGCTGACTTGCAAGTGCTGTTGCACGACTGGAGGCAGGCCTGCACTCAGGCCTGCCTCCAGTCGAAAAATGAAGTTAATCCAGCTGCCACAACGACTGTTCATGAAGGTAACACAGTAATAATGGACACCAATGCCTTGTTAGGCTTTTATTTTGTAGTTGGCCCTTACAGCGTGTTGACGGCACGTTACCATAATGGTTGTGGTTATGAACAATGCAATGGTTGTGGCGGCTGGCTTGACTTCGACTTTTCAACGGGCCTGTTCTAATGCCATCATATACTGTTGCCACAATCATGTTCAATTGCTAATTTATTGCACCCAAAAAAATGCTAATTAATTACACGATCATTGATTCAAATTGTATAACACGAGCAGCTAGCTCGCGACTGTCGGTGCACTACTTTTCAAAAGCAGTTAAATGATCAATTTTGATTTGGGAAGTACTCATTTTAATAATAACACATTTTATTTGTATTGCATGTTACATTCAATGATCTCGATGATGATGATGATGATATGAAGTACAACCCCAATTCCAATGAAGTCGGGACGTTGTGTTAAACATAAATAAAAACAGAATACAATGATTTGGAAATCATGTTCAACCTACATTTAATTGAATACACGACAAAGACAATGTTCAAACTGATAAACTTGATTGTTTTTAGCAAATAATCATTAACTTAGAATTTTATGGCTGCAAAACATTCCAAAAAAGCTTGTCTTTGTCGTGTATTCAATTAACTATAGGTTGCACATGATTTGCAAATCATTGTATTCTGTTTTTATTTATGTTTAATACAACGTCACAACTTCATTGGAATGGGGGTTGTAGATTAGGTTCAAAATAGAAGACGTTTTTTTTTCATGTGCCGCTACAAAATGGCCAATTTGTCATTTCCAGCACGTCACCTCCAAAGGTGGGTGGTGGGTAGGGGTGACAAAAATTAATGACGCCGCGCTTCGTTCAGCATGCTGAAAAGCGGAACGCGTTAATTGCATCCATATTTTCGGCACGCTGTCTCTCACGGTGAAGTGATTCATGGCGGGAGTCTATTTATACGCAGCTTGCTGGGACACCCAGCGCTATAGTCTGCTTGGTTGGAAAGACTTATGGATAGAGCCTTGTTGGCCATTTTGATATAATATTGGCTTGCTAACAGGCTAAAAGGACACCATGAGCTAGCATAGTACCAGTAGCATAGTTGAGGTATCTGTTACTGGGCTCCCTGAAAAAAAACAAAACAAAAAAAAACATTGCAGATTGTTACATGATAACTAAGGCATCTTTCATAGTTTTGTAGGCAGTAGTAAAATTTCTATGTACCGGTGAGTTATAAACCTAACTAAGCTAACTATCTGTAATTCAGTATTATCGCACATTGATGTGGCCAAGCTTTAAGTCATTGCTGTCTTGGTTTTGCATAGGCTAATCATTTCTATCTCTTGTATCAAGTTTTCAGCTACAGGTCGGTCGGGAGACGCAGGGGTCGGGAGACGCAGGGGTTAACTCCCTTCTCTCGCTAATCGCTACTCTTCCCAGGTCGCCGTCACTACACTTGCCACTGTACACACTTGCACCTGCGCGCACTCCTTCCTCCTTCGCAGTCCCGTCTCACTCGCACGTCCACGCATACGCCCACACACACTGAGCTTGCTGTCACAATCACGTGGGACAATACCCGTAACAGAAATATTTCGCCGTAAATTTCGACTTTAACGGTGAAATCCAATTTATGCGGAAAATCGTGTTACGTCGCCAGCGGAACGGAACTCGTTCGTAAATCTAGGACTTCCTGTATTGAAGCATAGCATGCTAATCTAGAAGCCTTCAAACAAGCTAGGCTAAGATATGCATCGTTCTTTAGATTGGATTTCTTCTTTTACGATTATAAATACAGTTTTGTTTGTATCATTTATGTTGAACAAGCTCTAGTTTCGTGCGTGTTTGCCATCCGATGGAGATTGCTGTTACATTGTGCATGCTGACATTTATTACATCTGACAGCTGTGAGTCCATAAGTGACAGCACAGCTTCTGACATTGATATTCTCCACATAGAGCTTGGTTCTGAATAATGAATGGATTCAATTAGGCAGCTGCGACACACCGCCTCGCGCAGCACAAATAGTTGACAACGCCTAAAGATGGTGATCATTAGAAAACAAGAGGCCATTAACCGTAACTGTAAAAAAAACATTAAAAGGTGACGTGGAACAGCTTTGCAACAATGCTTGAAATATACTAAATATAAAATATATATCATACGGCACAACAAAGCACAACTTCTTGCTCCACGAATGAATGCCTTCAAGGTACAAACGCTGTCAAATTGTTGCGGCGGAACGTCATTCTCCACAGTCGACTTTCACCTAGATGACTCGTTACTTTCCGGGGCTCTCAATGCCAGGCTTTGAGTTACAGATTGAATTTTCCAGAGTCCCAGTCGTCTAGAAGCAGCTACTGATAATAGTTTCACAAGAGAAGTTGACTTTGCCTTCAGTGGGCTTTAGACCTGGCTACAAATCATGTCATTACTCTATGGTGACTGACAAAGGGAACCTTTAAAATGATCATTATCAGGAAGACACTAATAATAATTGCTGCTATGCAAGACATGCAAGGAATTGCCAGGCCCAATGGGAGCAATTTTGGGGTTCAGTGTCTTGCCCAAGGACACTTCGGCAGCAGACGGTTGAGCTGGGATTCAGAATTTTTTTTCCAATGATAACGATCCACGGACTGCCAAAATCCCAACAATGGTCCTTATGGTTGTTCCACTAGATGATGTCGTCTTGATGACTATCAGGTTTATCACCCCTGAATGTCTTCTGGGTTCTTGATGAACTTTATCATTTGGGATGGCCTGGAATTTTCCTGAATCATTTATCGTTTAGGCGGCTGTAGTCCTCCGCTGCCAGGGGATATCCCATGTTGTACTGAAAGCCTCGCCCCCCTCCTCCCCTTTGCTATCAAAATTTCATAGTGCTTTGCTCTGTTACCTCTTTCACCCCTGCAGCTGGGATATGCATGACTACTTGAGCATGGTTCAAGTGCACATTCATGAAGGTTTGGCTCGGTCTCGCTATACAAGATAAGATGTGCGGTCCTAGAGCTGATCTGTATAAAGAAAGGGCCAAAGACTTGGTTCTGCGATTAATACTAAATTTTAGGACTGACTGACTGACCGATTGTCCAACATACTAACTGACTCACTGGTTGACATATTGACTGACTCACTGCCCAACAGGCCGACCTACCGACTAAACAACCCACCAAAAAACAACCGACCGACTAACTTACTGACTGACCTACTAATAGACTTTCTCCACAACTAACTGCCTGTTTGACATGCTGACGGACTGACTCACTGTATTTCAGGCATACTGACTGTCAGTAAGCCTGTCTGACGAGCCAACCAGACCGTCAAACTGAATGCGAGACCAACTGACGAATCAACTGAACGACTAAGTTATTAAGTAACTACTGCAACTAAGTAACTAACTAACTCACTGACTGACTGAAAGAAAAAACAAACGCTGTTCAAAACACGTTTTGAACGCTGAAAGCTCAGCCCCTCAATCCCAAAACAAAACAGGATTGAATTTTTCCGATCAATCTACACTGATCTTCCATTATGGGATTACAGTTCCTTTTAAATTAAATACAGCCACGGGCCTCATCAAACAGCAGAGGTGGCAACGCAAACATTGCTATTTGGTGAGAGGACCAAGTGCTCACTTCATTAAAATGCATCTAAATAATGCTGTTACACAAGCGATGTTCCGCAGCTGCAGGCTGTTTAGTATGCATTTTTAGGAGGAGGCAAGTCAACAGAGGATTTCCATATCTACTCTGCTTTTTAATTTCTTGCATTTTTGTGTGCATTCGCAAGCACTTCGATTGCAAATGAATGACGATGATGACGTGCAGGGATGCGGATGTTCACTCTTGTCTGGCGGTGTTTGGTGCATTGCATGTTTTGGTCAGACAAAATACTTTCAAGACGAGGAAGACATCATAACAGTGTTCGGGAAGTCACTTTTGAAACATGTCTGTTAATAAAATATGTGAACAGTCACTTTCTGAACACCCTGTATAAGAACTGTCAGGCGTCTGTGGATAGTCCCCAATTATTCATCAAACCTTTGATCCTCCATTTCAAGTCAAGTTTTTACATGTTCACTGAAGAAAATCTGTCGTATATACACAGAATATAGAAATTGTAGCACCACTAAGTCAAAATATCAGCCTGTTTTCATTGGCTCTGCAGTGCCTGAAGATGATGAGTGCTGAAAACTTGTGATGAGTTTGACAGATTCAAGGGTTGCAATAATTTTGTTATGGGCCAGCTGACCTTTTGATTCAAATCCATGCGCTCCACGTATGGACTCATGTATGGAATGTCCTTGCAACTCCCCTGTTCCTCATAAATACAGTAAACCCTTGGAACCATTGTACAATATACTGGGGTATCAAGCATATGGTGTACAGTACAGTCCAAACAAGAATCCAGAACCTGATTTATCAAAACAGAATGAGACCAAGTGGGATGCAGAGACTTGCGATTAAAGGATCTGATAGAAATAGTCTAGACTCAAGGTGAAACTACCGCAGGCTAAGTCAAATTGCCTGCTGGTTCAGAGGTTACAGAGCCTTCTGGAAAAGATTGCATTCGACTTCAGAGGTTTTTTGGGAACGGATATGCAGTCTTGAGAGACTTAGTTGCTTTGGGGACCGGAAGGTGGAATGTTTCAGATCCAATAAGCAGAAGATCTGTCATGGACATCTGCATGGTTGCTGAAAAGGTGCTACTTCACTTCCACTTTCATGAATGAGTACAGAAAGAGCCTAGCATTGGTCCTGATTGTGATTGTCTTGTTTGTGTTTCTTCTTTATGATTGTCATAGCGAATGATTCTCCAAATTGAATTTCCCCTCAAGAGGCATAATAAAGGCTACTTTTCTTTGTTTCATCTTTATAAGTAAACCAACAATATTGGGACTCAGTTTTCCTGGTTTTTGTGCAGAACCAGCCATTTATGATACTCCTTATCCTGTTCAGGACATCCATACATCCACCTGGTTTCTATACTGTTTATAATGTTCAGGTTTACAGGGTTATTGGAGCCTATCGTCAGGGTGAAAGGCTACTGGAAAATATTCTCACAGTCTACAGCCATAAGGTGGATCGAGAGTGCGTCACATCAGCAGAGCCTCAGGCGAGATACGGTACATTCGTCAAATTGCTGATGAACACAGAATGACAGAAACAAAATGGAAGGTCTGCAGGAGGTGGACATACAGGTCACATAGAGGAGAAGCACAGTGAGTGAAAATTGTCAGAAAGAAGAAGAATCCCCTTTTTATTGTCATGAACATGCATGCACATGAAATTTGTTCTCTGCATTTTACCCATCACAGTGAACACGTGTTAGTGGAACACACTGGAGCAGGGGGCAGCTGAAGCACAGGAGCATTTCAGGGTATCAGTGTCTTGCTCAAGGACACCACAGCCGTGAGTCCAGGGTATGTTGGCAGATGGTCCAATCAGGGTCTTGAACCTAGGTCCCCCACAGCGGTAGGCAATGATCTTAACCATTGGGCCACGGCTGCCCAGTGTGGTGCAGGAGTAGTAGTTTTGTTCAGATTCACTTTGGAGGTGCCCTCCAGCAAGGCGCTGAACCTTCAGAACTGCTCAGGAGAACAACACTGTTGAGTTGTCTTCCGTTTCGCTGGCATCTCTCCATTTGTGGATTGGTGACAATATTGAAACTGCCAAACGCTGCAAGCTTTTTTTTTTAAAATGCAGCTCCATGTAACTGACTGACAGGCAGACTGATTGACTTGCCAACTATCCAAACCACTCACCGATGACCCAATTGCAAGACCAGCTGAGTGACCAACTGACCAACTAATTAACTGTCCAAGCGTCTGACCGACTGACTGACAAAGCGACCTACCTACTGACCAACTATCTGACTGACTGGCTACAAACCTAAAACATTAGTTGACAGGATGACTGACTGACTGATTGACAATACGGATTACCGACTGGCCGAGCGAGCTAGTGACTGACCGACCAGCAGACAGACTAACTAACTACGCAACTAGCTCACTGATTGCCAGGCTGAGTGAATGACCGACAGGCACACAGACCGACGAACTAATTGCAAGATCAACTGACTGGCACACTGACTAACTAACTAACTGACTGACTACCCTACAAACACGCTGATGGAGTCTTTTGTGATTAGTGGCTATACAAATAAACTTGACTTGACTGACTGAATGATTGACAGAATAAGTAACCCACCCACTGTCCAAGCGACCGACCAACTGACTGAGCGAGTGACCTACCGACTGACAAATGGACCAACTGACTGACTAACCAACAAATGTTGATCAAATCATACATATCCACTTGCTTTGCGCTTTCTGTGTTTGGCAGAGGTAAACGAAATACAGCAGAGAGGAAATTCCCCTTCTTGAGATGAATACATTACGCTAAATAAACAGAAAAAGAATGAAGTGACAACAAGCCAGGTTCTTACAGCTAAAATAAATTCTGCCTTCATCGTTCCCGAGACTGCGGCTGACATCGTAAATGTTCCCCGCGGGATTGTGCTGTGTAATTAATGCACAGTCGTAAGGAGGTGGGTCTCATTGCATGCTCACTGATCACATGGCGGTCACATGACACTTTTTAAAAAGGGAGTGGGGGTGAAGGGGGACTGGAGCATCGCAATCGGGCTGAACCGACCGCGCATGCAGCCAACCTGCAGGAGCATCCGCCCTCCTTCTCCTTCCTCCTCCTCCTCCTCCACGCTGCAGCTCACGTTGGCGCTTTCCCCGCACTCTTCTTTTTCATCTTCTACCCATTCATCATCATTGTCTTCTTCTTTTACTCCGAAAACCATTGTTGCGTTCCTCGTCTCACCAGTTTGGGGGTGATCGTCCAGGCAGAGCATCTTCTAATTTGCAAGGTAAGAGATGATAACTTTTTCTATTCTTTCCACGCTCTCTCTGCTTAAACTCGACACAATTGACAAGAAAATTGTAGAATATGTGCAAAGACTGTAGCCTTTTTCATTTCCCTTTCAGCTACTGAGCTGAGAATCATGTCATGTATAAGCCACATGTGCAATGTATGGAACTATATGGAACTATATTAATACAAAATCTGATACGCAGTGCTCATCCATAAACTTTTGGAGGTGAATAATCCCAGTGCAGTACGGTGGTGGCACATAAATATCAATATAGTCATTCAGAGGAAAAATACTGCATGCTTTACGGGCGCCCTGTGAAAATTCAATACTCACTTACCTTATTCAATTTGCACTTCTATTGATTTCCCCCCCCCCCCCCCCCCCCCCCACCCTCAATATTTAATGCCTTGCAAAAGGGGACTTCGGCAGTGGGTAGGAGGAGGAGGAACTGGGATTTCTCCAGCAACTGCTCCCACTTTTTCATATTTTTCGGTCCCCTCTCTCCAGAGTCAATTGAAATGCCTCAACAGTTCATCTCGTGTGTGTGTGTGTTAGTGTGTGAGTGTGTTTGCCTGACCGCCCCCCCCCACACACACCCGCAGGCCGCATGCAATTAATGTGACCTTGCAGCGCAGTGGGGAGTCTGGCCCCATCACCTTTCTTGAATGTCAAAGCGGCTTTTTTTCCAGCTTGCTCTGCTCGTAACATGTAAAGTAAACTACATCTCTAACCAAACATTGACCTTTTAACAATGTTGTTTACGATGGCACTTGTAGTCTGCGGTGCAGTGGAACGCAAATAAAAGCAGTTTTTAATATTTTTGGGTTAGTAGAACTGAGCAGTCGTGTCTCTGTAAATACCAGAATTTAGGATATTGGATTGTATCAGATCAGTGTTTTGTTGAACCAACACAGATATTTTAAATGTAAAAATCTCCAACAAAAATGTCATATTTACTTAGTGCGAAATGTGGTCCTGTTTAGTTGAACACGAAGCTGTTATTTTGTTGTATGAATGGCAACAGGTGGATGCACAGGTCCAATTGTACCTTCCGCTGTCTAGTGGAAGAGCATTTAATTGTTCTGTCGTGCACTGTACGTCGCCGGCATAGCTAGGCGATCAAAGATACATCATTTGTAATAAATCATAATTTTCGGACCAATTAAGGGAAATTGGATGATGATCCCTGTTGGCGCAGTGTTTGGGAATCCCTGGACGAGTGGTTAGCATGTTTGCCACAGGTCCTGGATTTGAATCTTGTATGATGGAGGAGTATACTTAATGTAGGTAATGTGAGTGTCTACAGTGGGGAGAAAAACAAATGTAATGACCTCAAAAGTACCTTGACAATGGCGTTCAAAATGAGTTTTATTTGCGACACTGGCTACTGTGTGAGGGTGACGCAAAAGATTTTATTCAAAGGTCAATACCAACCACCCATGTGGTTGCTTGCTGAGAAGCAGGACAGCATGTGAGGAAATGTTTTACGTGTGCGTACTTTGGGACTTGCCTGTACAGTTAATAAAGGCGACAGTTAGCTCCTGGAATGGATTATTTCCTTATCTATTGTTTACTATGCAATTTCTGTCAAATCATATCAACCTCGAAGCTCTACAGTATTACCAGCCTGTCAACAGCTCATGTTGGCTAAATTCTGACTCTACGCCAATCAGGTTGCGGTAGCTGTACAAGTGTCATGCACACAGATTAGCCCGCTGCTCTGTCGAGCCGACGACAGGTATTACGAGTTAAGTGATTTGCAGAGGAGAGAAGTTTTTCCTATAACGACATTGAGCTTCAGCTTGACGGTCTGCCTCACTATCAGCGAGCGAGAGAGAGCGAGTGCAAATATTTCCTTTCCTACCCCACTGATCCATGAAATGACTGTTGGAAAAGCAACATAAAGCTCTTTGCGCTTCCCGAAGGCTCCTCGCTAATATCTGTGATGTAAATTACAGTGTATACCGGTATATGGCATTTTTCAACAATCTAATATTCGCATATATGGAAGAGAGGTTTAGCCCTAGTTTAGTGGTTCTCCAACTATTTACACCAAGTTCCACCTAAAAACATGCTTGCAGCTTTACCACCATTATAAGCAACATTTAAAAAATACAATAGCGTAGTAGGCCCAGGTCTTCATAAAAAATGAGACAGATGTAATTTCTAAAAAGTGTATTTAATATTATTATAAGCCACTGTGACACTCTGCTCAGTTTAACATTCACACTGTACTGTAATACAATTTTTCTTTAAGATACTAGAAGACATGACCGACGAGGTGTCAATCATCTGCACCCTGATAGCCGGTCACCGCGCACCTCCGCAAAGTTAAATACAACTGAACTGCACTTGGGTGGTGATTCTTTCTCATAGCACCCTTTGAGAATTTGGGTTTAGCGGATGGTGATTAAAGGGGAATTACAAGACTTACAACAGCAAAAAGCACATGCATCACTTTGATGGCGGCTCATTCCTGTAATGACAAACACCTCCACATAGCCTAATTGATGCTAATGACACGTCTGGATGTGGCTTGCACTTTGACGACCAGCTGTGTGCATCTGCTCCGCCCCCAAAGAGGGCTTCACTCTCATTGCAAATCACCCCTTTTTTCATATATAGTATGTCTCGTCTCTCTGCAAATTTTCAGTTTGCTTTTTGGATCGTTTCTTTCCCCCCCCCCCATCTCTCCCCAATAGTGTCATAACGTCCTAACCTTTTTTTTTGTTTTTTTGTTTTTAATTCAATCAATTCTGGGGGACTTTGCTAAGTGAAGGATGGCCTAATGCTCTGTGATGGAATAAGGGAGCAAACAAGGAACTGAATATGAATGGAATGAATATTTCATGCTGGCTGCAGAGCTGCGGTATTGAGCGATAATCAGCCAGAGGAGTTCCATTTAAAGCGCAATGTAATACGAGAATGGCACTGCGCCAAGGGCTGATAAATAATGCTAAATAGAGTGGATCAAGAAAATAATTCCCATAGAAAATAAGTTAAGACTGTTAATAACATAACATAAAACCAATAAAACAAGCAATGCCCTGCGGCGAATCACGTTGTAATTAACGATAGATGCCACTAGATGGCGGCAAAACATTTTCTTTCTATTAAACAAGGCTTTGGCCTGAGAACAAAAAGAGTGAGAAGTTTTTTAGTGAATAGAGGTGGCTACGTCCTCCCCCAAAAAATTAGGAGACTTGCAAATCTGTGAATGTCAAAACATGATTTACTGTATGTGTTAAAGGTACGATACCTGAACATTTTGGTCAATTTCCCGCAACAATGAGGATAACCTCTTGGAAATTCTATTTCTTAGGTTCCACTGGTGGCCAGAAAAAAACAAACAAACAGCTGACAATAGGAAGAGAGTGTAGATATTTTGAGATGCTGTTGGCAATGATCGATTACCCCATTCACTGATTGCACCTTCGCATTTTGGCAACGGAGACTCTCCGCGCTTTGTTTTCTAGCCACAAGCTAGAAAGTGAAAGCTCATGTGCATATCAGATGAGCTTTTACGTCTCTGATGTTGCCCTGTCATTCACCGGCAGCCAACCGGTTGGTCACTCATAAAAACTGGTTGCAGAGCCCCAGATACCGCGTGAACAGTTCAATAAGGTTCGGAGGTACCGCTCTGTGTACAGTGGGCCTACCAAACATGATTTAAGAGAATCCATTGCTGCACATGAATTCAAGTCAGTCAAAGATGTGTACCTCTGTCAGCCTTGTTAGCCCTATAGCAAACCTGCTTGGTATTCTGCTGTGTTCCCAAATATCCAATTTGATAAAAAAAAAAAAAAATGTTTCCAAGTGTACCTCCAGGCTCGGCTTATTATTCTTCACTTACACTGCTGCTGAGGCACTTTAATGAATGCGTCGTGCTCTTCTTCACCGGAAACGTGTTGTTTGGCGGTCATGTCACCTGTTTCATTCCCGGGAATCCATCATCCTCTGCATTGTCGCCTTGACAAAGATAGAGCACCTTATTGGAAATTCCTCCACTATCATTCCATTCTGCTGCGAAATTATACAGTACATTATCACATGTTGGAAGGGAACATGTGTGACTTGGATTGCAGGTGTCATTCCCATTGCGAGGCCAAAGAGGCCCTGCTGAAAATTTTAATTCAGCGTGCGAGTGAGTGGTTCAGTTGATCAGTGAAGCGCTAATGATCCGCTGTACTACTTTTATTACATGAATGCATCATGCATACATGCAGTCATTAGGAGGCACTGTGCTAGCTGGAGCTATATTTTTTTATAATATAGATGATGGATAAGGAGAAAAGCTTAGCTACCTTGACACACCTTAAAAAAATTTCTGGAGCTCAATAAAATATATTGTCTGTTATTGTATCATATTTAAAATATATAGGCTTTTTTAATGCACTACAGATGGTCTCTAGTGAGTGATCTATTGATACCTATGTGTGAACATTCACCTTTAGTTGTCTCCACCAGCTCATTTCATACTCCAAATCTATGGGTTTGTTGCTCTCTGCTGTGCTACAATATAGTTTATTTTTTTTAATTTTTCTTTTTTTTTGCTGTCGTACATTAAAAATGTATAGGATCCTTGCATGTTGTAATATAACATTTTAGACTCCCAGAGTGCTGAAAAGGACATGCGTATTTTTACCTGGGCTTCCTCAACCTCGCTTAACAAAAATTTAAAAAAAGTCAATTGTAGAGATAGGTAGACAGACAGACAGACAGACAGAAAGACTTTATTAACCCCACAAGGGAATTTAAGGAATGAGTGAATGCTCATTAAAGGGCTATTGTATAAAGTGAAATGTGGTGTCCACCAAGGTTGACTTTTAGGTCCCATACTTTTTAATACATTTGCTAGATAGATAGATAGATAGATAGATAGATAGATAGATAGATAGATAGATAGATAGATAGATAGATAGATAGATAGATAGATAGATAGATAGATAGATAGATAGATAGATAGATAGATAGATAGATAGAAAGATAGATAGATGTGGTTGATTCAATGTTATTAAATAGCTACTGCTTTTTGCAGGGGATGCTACTGAATGTGATGCCAGCAATAAAAATGAAGAGAATGTTCCAATCAAAGGAAATGCTCTTGGTGCCTTTAATCTCCATTCCCTTAAATGTATTCCTCTTACAAACGTGATCATGTGCAAAAGTGGCCCAAGAAAACAAATTTCTGCTTTCAACTTTACTCGCAAATGAATTATGATACTTTCTTGGAAAACAAGAGTACAAATGAAGAAAAAATGAAAATGCATGCCTGTCTCGTATGTTTCCAATAATCGCCTCTTAAAAAAGTAAATAATGAGGAGTGAAGTCTCCATTAAAACAAAAAGTCACAAGGGGACTAAAAAAACAACAAAATTCCAAGCCTGAGGTTGTGTGGGATGACTCATGAGGTCATTGGTTTATATGCTCAGCTGTTATGGTGGCAGTAATGACTTCATAATGTAAATTATGCAAATTTATATGTTTTATTATGAGAGGCAATGGTTTGTTGTCTCTCAAACGACATCACTTCAAGTGTATTACTTGCATTCTGTTTCAGATTAGACTATCAAGTCATTGTATTGAATCTGATTTTAGATTATTTGAATGATTTGGTTATTTTGTAGCCTTGTTTGTAGATGAACTGCCAGGCGAGAACCTAACTACAACTACAAATACTAACATTTCTAATAATTTGATAGACTCTGTTCATGTTTTTTTTTTTCAGATAGTAATAATTACTCATCAGAGAGCTGTAAAGTGAAAGATGGCATCCCTCAAGGTCGACTTTTAGATCCCATGCTTATTCATTTAATGGATGGATAGATAGATGGAAAGGGGAGACAGGGAAGGAATTCACATTGGCAGACAGACAGACAGACAGTCTTCATTAATCTCACAGGGAAAAATTGTTAATGCATGTTTGTAAATGTGGTATCCCCCAAAGTTGGCTTTAAAGGTCCATCCATCCATCCATCCATTTTCTGAGCCGCTCATCCTCACTAGGGTCATGCGAGTGCTGGAGCCTATCCCAGCTATCTTCGGGCAGGAGGCGGGGTACACCCTGAAGTGGTTGTCAGCCAATCGCAGGGCACACATAAACAAACAACCATTCGCACTCACATTCACACCTACGGGCAATTTAGAGTCTTCAAACAACCGACCACGCATGTTTTTCGGATGTGGGAGGAAACCCACGCAGGCACGGGGAGAACATGCAAACTCCACACAGGCGGGGCCGGGGATTGAACCCCGGTCCTCAGAACTGTGAGGCAGACACTCTAACCAGTCGGTCACTGTGCCGCCTGGATGGATGGATGGATGATTTAATGGAAAATGGATCAATGGAAAGAATGAAAATAAGTTATGAATGAATGCTCACCACATAGCTTAGTGTGAAATGTGGCATCCCCATGATTCACTTTTGCGTCCCATATTTTTGGGGGGAATTTATTAAATTAATTTGGCAGGTAAGTAGCTGTAAAATCATAAATGAATCTGCATCTTTTTGCACAATTGTTTTTTGTCAATGTCTTTATGTCCCCAAAGTGTTCTGTAAATTGACTGTTTGTTGTACTAGAGCGGCTCCAACTACCGGAGACAAATTCCTTGTGTGTTTTGGACATACTTGGCAAATAAAGATGATTCTGATTCTGATTCTGATGCTAATCAGAGAGCTACTGTATAAAATGAAATGGGCACCCTCCAAGGTTGACTATTAGGTTCTATACTTTTTAATTTAACGAATGGATGCATGGTTAGACTTTATTAATCCCACACGGGAAAATAAGGAATGAATTAATGTTCATCAGAGAGCAATAAGGTGAATTGTGGTATCCCTCAAGGTTGACTTTAAGGTCCCATATCTTTTTAATTTAAGTAACGCATGAATGGATAGACTGTATTAATCCCATGAGGGAAATTAATTACTTTAATTACTAATTAATTTTTTATTCATTTAATATGCTTCTGGAATCATGGCCTCAATCAGAGGTAAATTACCATACAGTGCTAATAGGTCCATTACCCACTCAAGGTTGACTTCATTGCACTTGATATATTTTGTTCAGCAGTTTTTACGGATTCCCACAAGGCTGCAAGCTATTCAGTGTCAATCAAGTCAACTTGTGTGCAGCAACTTATCACACAAACACAAACGGTCGCCTGTGTCAAGCTTCCTGGGAAGCCACAGGAGAGCAAAGCACTCTGGAGTTTGGGGAGTGTGTGTGTGTGTGGGGGGGCAACGTGAATGACGACACTGTTGACAGCCACCTTGCACTCTGGTGCTCATGAAGCCTGCGAGCTTGTCACCCTTTGTCGTGAGTTTTCACAGCGGCCGAGTTCCATTTCAACCTGCGCCAAACGCTGAGATTGAAGCAATCAGGCATCCATTTCTTCGGGTGTAATTGGAAACGGGACACTTTCATCAAGGGTGGAGACATTTTTCATTCCACAGCAGGAACAAATCTGCGCTACAATCAAAACAAAATGGACAGAATTCTCATTGGCTGTTTGATGAGCAATTGCATTTCATCCCTGTGAATGGCTTTCTACGAACGAAACGTGTTGACAGACATTTTCAGTATTTATTACTCTGTCTCTCCTTCTGATTGCTGTACTGATAATTCAAACCTGCACAGAAAAAAATTAACATAAAAATTTAAGGCTGCCGCACACCGAGCGATGTGGCCGAACCCGACTGAACTCTTGCACAGTGTGCGGGATTCCGCAACTATTTTCACTAGCCCCTCCGATCAGTCGGCCATTGGTTTTGCGGCGATTGAACGCTTGTGGCCAAAACGTATGTAAGCGGTATATGAATACGAGCGAGTGAGGCCCTTTGAAAATATCCGCACTCTCGCTTTTATTCTCGTCCACGTCCTCTTTCTGTAGCAACCAGCTTCTTACTTAATTATTGCTCTATCTTTTAGTGGTTCAATAAATGTGATAAAGTACAATATAATGTATAGGGAGCATCAAATGTAGCACATGGACGCGTCACAAAACACAAAATATGTTGGGGCCGTTACGATGTAATTTAGTGGCACTGTTACGCCAAGGTGGGGCGGAAGTGCAGAATGGCTGTCTTACAGAAACATTTGCAGAAATACAGACGACAGTAAATAAAATATTTACTTGATTGTTTATTTTTTTTCAAAGACCCAATATAGTATGTGTATGCAAGCAAAAAGTAAAATGTCCATTATATTTCTCCTTTAAGGTGTAAATTAGAAAGCATTCATTCTTTGTGCATGTAAAACGGTATCAATTCACTTGCATGTATCCGCAGGCACACACCCGTTACTACAACAAATAACTCATGAATATGCAAATCGCTTGTGTATCCCCTCACTTATTGTCTCGTCCTGTACACTTTTATAATTTACATCATTAATGCCACCACACTTCAGTTGTACAGCCAGGTTCACGACCCTGGTCCTGCATGCTTCTTCTCCTGTCCTTGTCCTGTTCTATCTTGTCCTGTCCTTCCCTCACAGGGTGTAGCACGACAGCCCCATGCAACACTCATATTTAACCTTTTATTGTTGGAGATAATGTAATGATTTACTTCTCTCATCCTGTTTACAATTAGTGCTTTGTCTTTTGTCTTTGTTTCTTTCTCCCTTCAAGAAACTTTGTTCTGTTCGACTGATCAAGTCTGATTCTCAATAAACCTCAATTATAATACCAGAGCGGAAGCTTAAAAACTCCACTGTGACACAGTAAAACTGTTTCGGCATAAAAGGGATTCAGATTTTCCATTCTGCTTGACCTAACAGCCGAACAGGACAAAAAAAAAAAATCTATCTATTCATCTCGGCTGCAAGTAGACGTCAGACAGGCCGCGTCTTCAGGCCGAGATCAGACATCGCGGTGATGCAGGGTGACGTCACGAGCGAGAGTAAGTGGTGTTGGGGACAACGTGGACGTCAGCGAGTCGCTTTCAAGCCTGCAGGACAGCAGATGAGTCACGCTCTCTTTTAGGTCCACTAGGAATGCACGCACGGCTCTGTACGGCTTGCGTCTTTTACTGATGTCAAACACTTGAGCTTCCAATTCTCGTTCAAGCAGGTGCTAGACACGCTATGCAGTTAGTATCAGTGTGAGTAGTAGCATTACTGTATTCCTTATGAAAATGTTCTGCACTGCAAAGAGGACCAGGAGATTATTCGGGTTTTTGTCCGAGTGGGAGACCAAGTTCCTTTTATAATAAATCATCATGTAGAATATTATTTGTAGTTTATAATGTCAATTTAAACAAAATAGTTTTTGGAGTTTGAGTGGAATATTATGAATTGAATACTTTCCGCCCCCACAAAAATTGAAAATAATTTGAATACTACTAGTATTAGTAGTATTCAAATTATTAGTAGTACTACAAGTATCAGTTCAGTAATTAGTAAGTTTTAAGTTTAGTTAGTTTTAAGAGGGGATGAAAAATGCATTTATATATTCTCTCTCTCTCTCTCTCTCTCTCTCTCTCTCTATATATATATATATATATATATATATATATATATATATATATTTAAAAAAAAAATATATATATATATATATATATATTTTTTTTTTTAAATTGCAAAATTGTATTTTGCACAATATATTGTAATTAGATAGACTTGGTATTATGTATTTAATCTTTTTTTCCTCACAAAATAATTAATTTAAATAATAATAATAATAATAATAACCTGTTGTTTATTGTTTTTTTTTAGTGAGGGCAGATTCCATTTTATAATAATGAGTCATCTATAATATACATATATTTTACAGATTCGAAACTATACATTTGAAATGAAACAATTCAATTTAAGTTTTATTAAATAATACAAAATTCTAATTTCCTCCTTATTTCCACAATGAGTTCTTTTTTATGGCTTTGGCATGTGCTTGGCTGTCTTTGGCATGTGCTTGGCTGTCTGTGAAAGCCCTTTTTAGGGATAGGGATATTTTCTGTCATTTTTCCTTTCATAAACACCTGATTACATGCACTTATTTTGTCATTATTTTTAATGCAATTTTCATTGTTTGAGGAGGACAAAGTTGCAGTGGTGGCGCTGAATTAAAGCAGAAAAGCTTCAGACTGATGCCTGTTTGCGTTCCCATTAACCAAAACAATAGGAGCTCATTTTAGCGGCTCCACTTGAGCAATAATTGACGGTCTCGTCGCGCACTCACGCCACTGTGAGCCGCCATTTGTGCACGCTGAGGCGCTCTGTGTATTTGTGTCATATTTAAGCCAATATATTAAATGAAGCTCATAGATTTGTGGCAAAACATGTTGTTGTTTTGGATTTATTCGATTTATTGTGTGTTGACTTCACTTGAACCTTTAGCTTAGAGGTGACTTGTTTAAAAATAAGATGATAAGAGGAATTGATTTGTATTTTCCTTGCTTTTTTTATGTAATTTATCACGTCTAATCCCTTCAGGGGATACCAGTGAAAAAGCCAAGCAACGCATGCTGATGTGTTGTTGTTCTAAGTGTATACTTTTCTGTTTATTACCAGGCAAAGGTCACTTCCTGTGGCGTTTGCGATAGCGGCCGTGACCTGCGGTGTGCTGTGTGAGATTATTGCTAAGCGGCAGCTTTTACACTAAAATGTGTTTTCCTGGTGAAGTAACCTTGACAGAGCGATGCTGTTGTTGAGTGGCTTGTTTTTTCGTTTTCTTTCCAGCATTTAAATTGACTCTTTAAACTTCACCTCAAACAAATGCATTATCCCCTTGTGAAAGAAAATATATTTTATCACGGCAATGAATCTGTAGGAATAAGAAAACCCTTACCCAGACCCCATAAAGCACCTCACACATTAAAAGATCAAAATGAGGAGATTAACGACCCTGACCGGGATACAAAGACAGTAGTTACGCCACAAAAAAAAAAAAAACACAAACTCCTTATAAAACGCCTCAAACTCTCGGAAGTAAATAAACACGTTTGGCCACTGTATACGGAAATATGTTAGTTTGTTTGTAGTTCCACTCTGCTCTAATAGACTGTGTCCCCAATTAATCACTATGCACTTGAATACATAAACGCCGTAACTCAAGTTGACGCGTTTAAAATCCCGTCACCCGTTTTTTTTCTCTCCACCCACCACAGGCATGACATCTAATCTCGCTTTCGCTTTCCAACATAGCAGAAGAAGATTGAAGTGACTGATTAGTTCTTCCCAAGAGGACTAATCAATATTTGACACCTAACTGTGTCCTCCTGAGAACATCAGATAACACAATATATGTATATATTATTTTTTTTCTCACATCCATGTTCCATTTATGTCTTGGAGAGTGCCTCACGCAGGTTATCTGATGACATTGTGACATTGTCGAGGATGTTCCCGTTTTCAACACGGGTCACCTTGCATGCCCCGCCCTTTTTAATTTTTAATTTTTATTTTGTATTTTGTGGAAGTCAGGTATTCTTATTGTCTGCGCTAGACGACATTTAATCCAGTTGATTAGCTCCGATGCTGGCGGGCACCTTCCGAGGTGGAAGGACTCCCTCAGTGGCAATGTTTAGTACATGTCCTTCAAGAAATACTGTTGATGTCACGGGCTTTGTATAGCCTTTTGTTGCTAGACAGAATTTGTAGGGCACAATTACTTGTGCCCCAAGCCCATTTTATATATATATATATATTATATAAAACCATATATATCGGGTCAAAATGCTGTTTCCTTGGCTAAGTTAGTTTGTCTGTCTGTCTGTTTATGAATGGAAAAGAATGTTTTATGCACCATAAACCCTTTTGGGAATTGTAATAATTCACTACACTCATCAGAAAATTTTAACCTCTCTGCAGTCGCTTTATTATTTTCATACATAAAATAATTAATCCAACATAAAAACACCATTTTGTGAGTCTTGTGCCTAAAAGCACAACAAATCATCAAACAACAACAGCTACTTTGTCAACTTGTGAATAAAAAGCCTTAATGGAGTGCTTGAATACATTATTAAGTGCATTTTTAAAAACCTTCACGACCCCTGCCTTCCTTACACACACACACACACTTAAAGGCAGTTTAATGCGAAAACGATTCCCCCCGAGTTCCCGACTCCCATTTAAAATCTGTCATCTTTATTTCACGTTTCCTGACTGAGGTGCTGCAGTTATCGCGCTAGCATTGAGACGACAGCTTATCCTCGCATTTGTACGTGTGTGTGTGTGTGTAAGACAATGGAAGTGTGTGAAAATTGAAGCGCTAAAGGTGAGACGCAGACAAATGTTCTTTGCTGAGTCATACAGCATAAGCCTCCAGGTAGCTGCAGACGTCATCATAAAATATGGCGTCAATTCTGTATAATCATGAGAGCAAAATGTCACGTGACTTTGTTCTTTAGTTTCATTTTGCATTAAACTTAAAAGATACTACAAATTCAGCCATAACATCCATGGAAACATCAGAGGCTGTGAAGTGGGGATTTTGCATTGGGGCAGGAGCAGGGCAGTGCCCCACCAATTCCAGTAGATGGGGTTACTCGTAACGTTACGACAAAAACATTGTAAAGCTGTGGGGAGAAGAGTGACAATGGTGGAAGAGCAAAGTTGTCATAAAATGAGAAACAAAGTTGTACATATATGAGAATTAAGTCATAGGGCTCTATTTTCGTAGACAGCGCATTTGTGGCAGGGCACCAATGCCGGCGGATCCTGGAGAGTTTCATGCAAATGCAAGACTCATTGTACATTTGCCAATTTGGCAGACCGGTCTTCACCGAGCTGGGCGTTCCGGCACTGCAAGGGTGTGTCATTTGAGATGCGCCTTGCTTAGACCATGTCTAATGCTATGTTCAGACCGGATGCGACGCGAACTTTCGCCTCACACGAATTTGATCACAGGAGTTATTTATACACACTGAACGCACATTCGTTTCACTTGCACCACAAGTCCTGGCACAAGGTAGAACACAACTTTAACCCAATTTTGGTGAATGTCATCTGGCTATGGGCAGACAGACACGGAGGTCTGCGGACATAATAAACAATGACAAAGTCCTGTTATGAGAATAAAGTTGCAAAATAAAGTTGTCATAATGTGACATTTACAAAGAATAACGTAAATGTACAACAACAAAAAGTTGTAAGGTTACAAGAATGAATTGAGAATATTAGAAAAAAGTTGCAAAGACACGAAAACAGTCAACATATTTTGTAACAAGAATTAAGTTATGAGAATAAATCGTAATATGAAAAAAACAAGTACGGTAATTATGAAAAAAGTTGTAAACTTACAAAAGTTGTCATAGGAGGAAAATGTTGCATTGTGCAAAAAGAAATAAAATCAACAAGATTCTTGTAAAGCTTTAAGAATAAAGTTCCAATAATGTTCCAACCAAAATATTTTCAAAAAAATTACTAGAATGAGTCACAATATAACAAGAATATGTTATGACCAAAAAATGTTGCATTATTATGAGCAAAGTTGTAATCATATGAGAATAAAATTGCAATATAATAATAATGTAGTCGTAATATTACAGATCAAAGTTGTGTTATTTTTTAAAGGGAAAACATTGAGGTTTTTGAATGTGTTCGCTCATATGCCCTCAATAGGGATATCATAAAAATATATATTTTTAAAAAAAAAACATGGATTGGGATGTTTTAATTTGAAGATGGCTGTAAAATTTCAATTTTGGACTCAAATATCCTCTGAAGTCGTTTTCTGGCTTTGAATGAGGACGTAGGACAGCCCCTGTGGTAAGCTCAGCACGCTGTCCTTATCCTCAGCCTTGGCCGTGATATGTTTTTCTGCACTGAGCTGCTATTTCCCAGCCATGTGAGCGCTTCACTTTGTTTGGGAGATTACCCCCGACATTGACGCTGAGGCGCACACGGGACGTCTCGCTGCGGTCGAGAAAGGAGCCAAGCGGCAGCACTTTCTGCCCGGCGTGGTAGCAAAATCTAAATGGTCTAGATGTGACAGTAATACACTATCTGACATTTAAAGAGAAAGGGATAATAATTCAGGTTTTACCATTCAGGAGGTTAACAGCAAACACTTTCTCGCTTTTGTCGCTTTTGAAAGGTTTTGTGGTGCCTGCAGCTTCATTGTGGTTCCTGTCTGAGGATGTAAAACAAGTGATGTGGCCAAAAAGAAAAAAAGTAATACAACTATGGGGAAAAAGTAATTTGAACTCTTGGAAGATGACAACTTTATTCTCAAGCCCTGACAAATTTATTTGCAAAGCAAAGCATTATGACCTTCATGTAGTACAATTGCATCTTTTTTCTTATAATTGTTACATTGTTGTTGTTGTTGTATATCCATCCATCCATCCATCCATTTTCTGAGCCGCTTCTCCTCACTCGGGTCGCGGGCGTGCTGGAGCCTATCCCAGCTGTCATCGGGCAGGAGGCGGGGTACACCCTGAACTGGTTGCCAGCCAATCGCAGGGCACATACAAACAAACAACCATCCGCACTCACATTCACACCTACGGGCAATTTAGAGTCTCCAATTAATGCATGTTTTAAAACCGGAGTGCCCGGAGAAAACCCACGCAGGCACGGGGAGAACATGCAAACTCCACACAGGTGGGGCCGGGGATTGAACCCGGGTCCTCACAACTGTGAGGCTGACGCTCTAACCAGTCGTCCACCGTGCCGTATTTTTTTTTTTAATTGCATAATACAACACTTTTAGTTTTCTAAGGTTCTAACTTTTGCTTTGCAACTTTACCATTTCATTCCTGTAACGTGAACACTTGAGTTTTGTAACCTTATGACTTTTCTGTCTCTCTCTTTACATGACAACTTTAATATGATGCTGTTACAACTTTAGTTTTATAACATTATGACTTTGGTTTTGTGACGGTGGGCCATATACGTTACAACTTTAGTTTGGTAGCAGTAGTCTCATAGCATTGCCACTTTAATTTCGTAACATTATGACGTTTGCCTCGTGATACTTGAACTGTTTTGTTCCTCCTGCCATTTAACACGACAACTTTTGTACGTTTTTGTAGTAACACCACAAATTGAGTTTCGAACGTGATGACGTAAGCCTGCTTTTGGCCTCATTCCACGCATCTAGGATGAAATGCAGCAGAACGAATAACTGAATACTTAGGCGGGCAGGATAAGATATATAAATGAATGTGGTTGCACCTTCCTGTAAAAGCTGCTGTTCTCTTTTTGATTAAATGTCATCCCCCACCCCCCCTCTTTACTTTTAACCTGACGAGAGCTTGTTTACGCCATCCATCATCGGAAGAAAAACACACCCCGGGTCCTGCGCTCGCTCCTTGCTGATCTGAACGGCAGTTTATCACAAGCCAATGACCCACATCGGCCGCCCTCTCATCTGCCTGCTTGCTTTGAAGCACGTACGCTTCGCGGTGGGTCTTGACTCCGGTGGGCTTCGGCGTGGCCCATGAGGGCTTCTGCCTTGCTGCAGTTCATTTATAATGGACAATGGGCATTTTCTTGACCAGATACAGCCCACTTTAGTCCAGCCCAACTGAACATTTACATCATCAACAGTCCTATAATGTTTGTGTGATTCATGTAGCAGTTTTGTTCCCCCTAAAATTGGTTAGCTGTTTATTGCCACTCCCAGTTGAAGTTTACTGTCAAACTAAACATCAAACCAAGAGAAAAACAACTGAGAAGAAACCACGTGGCGTTGCTTTCAGACAGACCATTTCGCTTAATGCTAATAAACAATGCAAAACCTCATTGATGGGCTCACGAATAGTGTCAGTGTTGTGGTTTTAAAATCTTATAAGCAACGGATATTTGGCCACAAACCGTGGAGCAACACATGTAGACAGACAATATAATAATAATCACAGGCATATACAGTATTCTTTATGCTTTGGGAAAACTAACTCATACTACTTCAGCTTACTGAGTAAAGCCCGGTACACACATGATGACAATCGTCCTGTTTTTGTGCTGATTCTGCCTCTTCCTGACCAAGCACATCAAATGCCAGGCAATCTTAAATCTTTGAAGATTATCCTAAGAGATTTTCCCAAGGTCTGACATGTGTGCAGAGAGGATTCATCATCATTTTAGGGATCCGAAACAGGTCGGGCTGACAATCTTAAATAATGAACGTGTTCAGTATTTACGACTAAAAGTCTTCATGTGTGTAGGGAAGGCCGACTTTCAGTTTAATTGTGTCATTGCTGGATGGTTTTGTAAAGTACAATATTATTGTGTTTCGGAAATCACCAAAATCGTGTATTCCTGAGTTTTTCTTCACACAGCTGGAGATACGTTCCACTGAATAGGGGAATTTGTGACCCATGAATATGAGATGATTACTGTACACGTTTTCACTTTTTTTTTTTTTTAACGTAATGTATGAATGACCTGGGCCATGCATCCATGTCAAAAACCAAATGTTGCGCTTGAACACAAAGGTTTCCCTCCCCTTAAGGCATATGTATAAGTGGATTTTCAAAAGCTGTGTTCAACTGAGGTTGTGTGTGCGTGTGTGTGTTTAGTTTGATGTTGGCATTTGTCCACATGTGACAGACCTTCGGGTCTTCGGGTGGTTCGGAGCGATGACGTCCATTAGACATCTGGGCATCGCTTTCATGCGGATAAATCAAAGCGAGTCCGTCTGCAGAGTCATTAATCCCGGGATGTGGCCGCTAGGAGCGCTTGTCTTCCTCCTCCTCCTCTTCCTCTTCTTCAACTTAGTAGTGGTTACATAAAATAATAAGCCTTCTCCATCTCCATCGCCACGACTCTCCTTTATTCCTCCTAATGGGCTTCGCTCTGGATTGTCTTCCCCTGAGGAGAACTTGTGTGCTCTCCTGGCTTTTTTTTTCTTTGTTTTTTTTTCTTCTTCCATAGAACAACTGGGTGTTTTTATACTCCTCCCACCCCCTCTCGATTCTCCCTCTGCATTGCTCCGAGGGCACAATCATGCAATCTCCTGTTATGTCGTCTTCATTCTTCTGTGTTGGTGTCCTGCCGCTCGACACTCTAAATGGGCTGTGTGAAAAGGAAAAAAAGAAAAGAAATAAAAGCCATTCAGGACACATTTACACCCATTGTCTTTTGTCCTCTATGCGCCATTGTGGAAAAGCGTAACGCCACCCCTAGTGTTCTTGTTGTAAGGATCGTAGCCTACCAGTGAGGTTGACAGTCAAAGAAGAACTAGCAGTTCGAACAATAATAATGAAAGTTTGGAAAGATAGCTTTGCCATTTAGCATCGCCCCTCTATCTAGCATTCATGCTTCCGATTGGGGCTGGACTATACTTGCTGCTGTTCATATTCACGATATGGGAGTTGTTTATTCATTTACATTTTGACATTCACATCCATTTTTATTTATGGATTATCCATATATGGTCGTGCGGCCACATTCAAACCTCCAAATGATCGCTTTGGAAGTCACTTTCTACATATCTTAAATGCAACAGGTTTCCTCTCACGACATGAGATGGCCTAATGGGCGCAGTAAAAAAGGAGATAAAGTCTTTACGCTCGTCATCTCGTCTCGCCCCCGCACTCGCCATTGTGGAGTCATCGCTGGCAGCGTCTGCCTACTTGGACGTCCGACTTTGTGCATGGCAGTCGGCAGCGTGGGAGGATCATAAGTACTTCCTGGCTCGAAATTCCTCGAAGCATCTCCATTATTTGCTCTTGTTCCCATGAGCCGTCTCGTCACTGTAATAAGATTTTATTGACTGTGCCAAGGAGGCTCTGTTCTCAAGGTTGTGGGTTGGTCAGGGTTTTCTATAATGGGCACACTTCCAAGAAGGTTCCGGTCCCATTTTGGTGATAATCCACACACACTGATAATATCATGACGAGATGAATTACCCAAAATGTAAAAGGACCTTCTCCACCAAACTTGTAGGATAGGTATATAATCCATGGCCCAAGATGACATCTTCAAAATTGGAATCTACATTATTTTCCATTGGGTTTGGTAGATATCAGTTCTCTCTTTTTTCTGGTCTCACAATGGGCTTTCCAAACAATCACTCTATTTTCACATCGTGAAAGACGAGCGATGGCCAAGGATGACACCAATCCATTTTTGAGCCAGATTTGATCAACATACAGTACCTACATTTCAGGTTTCTGCGTTGAGTTCGGTTGTGATGAATTTTTTACCTTTGCTGGTCTCGCATCAGAATTGCAACCACAGGAAAAACAACCAAATGGCCAGAGAGTGTGCCAAATGTTTTGGCCAGATCATGTAGATTATTATCATTAAAATCTGGACAAACTGTCTGCTGTCATAGATGTCGTAGTCGATTATGCAGCCTTAACAATAAAGCCCGGCTGCCTTATTTGCATTCAACGGCTATTTCAATTACAACTGATGAAAGTCACAACTTTAAATTGAATTTTCTCCCACAGATGACACTGAGAAGCCTTTTAAATCGGCTCGTAGAAGAGATCATATTATATTTTAATATGATCGGGCGGCTTTTGAAAGGCGGCAAAAAAAAAAAAAAAAAAAAAAAAAAGACAAAATTAAAATAAACCCCGCGGAAAGTTTGACAAAGACGGTAATGCAAACAGTGCTGACCGCCAGCGTGTTGTCCTTGCTAACTCGTTGGCGCTCGGGCCCTCGCGCACGCCTTTTAAATATTTAACGAGTCCCGCTTGGCTGTTTCCCTGCAGGGAGGAAGTGTAAGAGGACGCCATTGGCTCTTGCTGAACTTTAAAGACACTTTAGACGAAGCTTCTGCTGCAGCGCTTGAAGATTAACATCTGAATGGCTACTCTGCAGGCAAACTGCAAGAAGAGTAATTAAATGATTCAAAATCTGACACATTGTGCATAACTTAAGTCAAAATGATACCTAATTGTTGAAAAACAATCATTTCTAAAATATTAAATGCAAATGTATTGTACTTTGACGTTAAATATAACTGAACTGTAACTGTACTTAAATTTGTATCTCTTTATTTTGGGACTTTGAAGTTAACAGTTGTATAACAGTTGTTATTCAAATCAATTTCAACTTCAGAGTGACTAAAAAGTAACTCCTTATTTTTTAATTAAAAAATCCAATATAGGCGCCGGCTTGTCAAGATGCCTGGGAAGCGCATCGACTGATTTCACAAAGAACTCTCATAAAATGGAAGACTTCTTGTATTCGCCCTTCACAAACAATAATCTGAAAAGAAAACAAGAACACATTTAATTCCCATACATCATGGAACATACTCAAAAAAATTGGGAACAATATTACAAAGATAGGAATAAAGGATAAATTCACTAGTTTAAAATAGGGAGTTACTTTTCAATCACCCTGTAGTTCTGTGGCGCATTGCATTCAGGCCCGTGTCAACGTGACTTTTTTTCCTTTCTCGCTGTGGGTGGACTTTGTTAGTGTAAAGTCTAATGTGGTTATGTGGCGCTGCTTCAGGGGGGTTACTGAACCTCATTTCAAAGTTCTCAGACTCTCATTAGCGCGCTCCTCCATCTCCCAACCCCCTTCCATTGCCACTCAGGCCCTCCAAAGTCTAGGCTGAGGAACACTTTAACCCCACAGACGAAGACTAATTACACCGTGACTGCCCTTTCGCATTCACCCAAGTAAATCACTACAATCCCATTTTTAAAATTTTTTATATAAGGCATAGCTCGGAAAGGTACACTTGCTACATCAACAAGAAATGAAGACATGGTAACAGAAGCAACATGACATTTTGGTGTCATTATTAGCAGAGTGCCTGAAGGCAGGATGAGTGAAAGTAGGAGGATTTTGTTCCTTGGGTGTATTTTATAAGACTTACTCCTGTAGTTTCATTTCAATAACATGACTACTCGTGACTACAAAACAGTAGAGCACATTTGGAGTCACTTTATCTCATTAAAGGGTTGAACTCAACCCAGCCTGATGTAGCGAGATGAGGTAGGAATGCAGCGGTCTCGCAAAAGTATTTATTTACAAAAGCAAAAAAAAAAAGAAGAAGAAAAAAAAAAAAAAGGCAAACAAGGGTCATGAAAAAATCTAAATGGTAAATTGAC
Source organism: Phycodurus eques (assembly GCF_024500275.1). Taxonomy (NCBI): domain Eukaryota; kingdom Metazoa; phylum Chordata; class Actinopteri; order Syngnathiformes; family Syngnathidae; genus Phycodurus; species Phycodurus eques. The sequence goes on along the minus strand of NC_084534.1, from coordinate 24,797,723 downwards.
AAAGTCCCAAAAAAATCAAAGTAACAAAAAGGAATAGACTCACCAACATAACATGACATGGAATTCGTGACTCCATCAACAACATCAATGAACAGACAGAAAGAAACCAGGGAACTAAAAACAACCTAACTGACGAGACAACGAGGCACACGAGTAGCTGGAGGGAGCTGGTTGGTTGACACAAGGAACAGGGCTAACAAGAACAGGTGGAAGAATATATCTCTTAAAAAAATTGTATATATGTATATGTCCACCCTAATTCGTACATACATTTCATACAATCACAATTCATACATTCATAAATCAGAAATGGGAAGCAAATAATCAGTTAGGAGATTTACTGTCATATTGTATCATTTTTACCACAGAAAATACAGCAGTATCATTTGCACAAACGAGATCTTGCGCGGGGGCATCAAAATGAGTTCGGGTGGGCATCAAAACTCTCCACCCTCCCGTCGACAAATGAATTTCAGTGGTGAAATACATAAATGGAGGAGGGACATTTTCCGTCTGCACCCCACCCCAATAAAATACAGTATAGCTACAGCCTCCCAAAAAGTTATTCCCATTATTACAAATTCATACTTTTCCCATTAAAAAAAAAAAAAAAAAAAAAAAAAAAAGGGTTAACGGACAAGAGACCTTGACGACCCGAGTGGATGCATTCGGAATACGTTTCTCACCTTGTGGGCAAGCTCCTCGGAGATCACGCGCATCGAGGCCGATTCTCACACAGAGGAGCGACTTGACGATTCCAAAGTGAAAGACAAATGATCCAGTCGCACTTAATCAATGTCAAGATCAATTCGTGGGGGAATGGGAGGACCTTGGTGTTGCGGGACACATTCCTGCATCTAAAGCTTGTGATTTGATTTATGACCCCTGTCTGGCCGCAGTCCAGTTACACCTAATAGAATAACAAAAAAAGGTTGCCTGTGGGACAGAGAAGAATCAGTGAACCAGAAGGGACGATAACAGGTTTATAGTCACATTGTGGCAGGAGCTGGAGTGCTCTTAACCTAACAAGGAAGACCTAATAGAAATCAAATAAAATGATGCAACAGTTCAAGTTTGTATGACGCTACAGTTAGACTCCACCACAATGGATATGAATTAAAAGACTCAATTCGAATGAAATGTACAGGCATCATGTTCACTGACAAACTTAAGGCGAGCCTGCCATCTTGCATGCAGCTTCAGACTGATCATTTGGTGTGTCTTCCACATTGGAATAATAGTTTTCACTTGCTTCCAAGCCTTTTAGTCATTTAGACGTTCAGTCGCAAACTCAAGGCCGGCTTGTCCAGGAGCCTTTTTTGAGCAGGGGTTACGTGAAGATGCTGCAAGATTGCAGTCTGTTGCGGCGCAGCGTGTTTCTTCCCTTCAGGTCATGAACGGGTTCTTGCTGGTACTTTGAGGATGCTCCCTTATCTTTATCAAATCATCCTCTCTCCCCGAGGCAAGATCTTACTTCAGACTGAGGACAACATTGTCACTTCCAATAGTTGTCATCTCCTCAGCACGCTGATGTTTTTGTAACCCATTCTAGCATTGGTTTAAATTGGGAGGTAAGAAATTGATTCTGAAAACCAGTGTGCTTATCTAGAGAATTGGTAACTGGTTGATGGGCACCAGCCAATCTGTGGGAAGTCAGAAAATGCATAACCCTTTCTTTATATTGTTTTTATGCTTTTTTTCCACTGATATCCAGTCTATTACCATACTCAATAAACAACCATAAACAATTTGGAACTTAATTCCTTTGTAAATGAGCAAAACACATTATTGTAGGGACATAATTTACTGCTTGCATGTATCCTATTCTGGCGATTGCAGTTATTTGCTGTCACCGCCTCTCTGTAGTTGTGGATTTCGACAGCAATGCCGTATCCCGTTACAGCCTGTCAGCGAGTGACCATTGATGTGATGTGCTGTGAGGTCCTCCATTAATTTCTTTGATTGACAAGTACTGTATGACCTCTACGTTCACACACAAATAGAAATCAAAGGGGAGAACAATGGATATGCGTCCCCCCTTCAATGATCCATAATTCCCATCTGTGAAAAAGTCAGTAGGGGGGGGTGAGGTATGCTCACATCACAACAGAGCACACACAGACACACACACACACACACAAAACCAATGAGGGTGCCAACAAGGGAGGAGGCAACAGAAGAAATTGAAGAAACAAAAGGAGGGCCACAAAGACAGAAGTGGCAATGACGACTGTCATCCGTAGCCAGGTCGCTTAACGTGAGTAAAAATTCAAAAACCACCCTTGAGGATCCTCATCAGTTGCTCAACAGGATGTCTCAGAGGAGGAGAAGCTTCACATTCGGAGCCTACGGAGGGTAAGACGGAAAAATCCACAGTGTTTAGCTTAGCCATCCATTCACCTGTTGCAGGAAAAGGAGTCTCTTTGCAGCACGACTGCGTCAAGTTGATTCAACTTGACTTGTTAGCATTAGCATTAGTGAAACTAAGAGATACGTTAACCGCACTAAATATTGTTCTCGCGTCTGACGCTAGCTCACTACCATTGCAGTTAAATAAGAGTTTACCATCACATTGGCAGTTGCGTTGCACTAGCTTGCCCACTACGCTCAAAGTATTCATCACGATTAGCTTAGCTTAGTTTTAGCATCCATTCACCTGCTGCTGGCAAAAGGTGTCGTTAGTGAATGTCTCTTGTTGTTAAGGACATTGACTCTCTTTATTGCGCTTGCTGACATTAGCACTAGAATTAGCTTTAGCATTAGAATTATCATGAGTGAAACAAAAATAAGATAGCTTCCTCACGTGTTTGCCGCCAGCTAACCCTCGTGGTTGACTCGTTGCCGTTAAGTAACAATTTACTTACTAGGCTTGTCCATTGCGTGCAAAGTATAAATCTGTTGGATGAGGAGGAGTTTTTAGCAGATATCTCTTTGCTCTACAATTGTGACCACTAACCAGCTAATGAGGGTAAATGACTCAGTGCAGTTGAATAATTGTCCGTGCTGCCCTTGTTGCTATTAGCATTACTAAAATAATGACATCATCCTATAAGGGAGTGTTTTCACAAGCTCACCATCGGTTGCCGTTATATAAAATTTTTACTGGCTCATAGGCAGTTAAGCACTGCTAGCTTGTCCTTTACGCATCAAGTATTCATTGAGTTTCATTCCCCTGTTGTTCCCAAAGGAGGTATTGGGGAATGTCTCTTTGTTCCACGACTGTGACAAGCCATTGACAGTCTGTGCCACCCTCGTTATCATTAGCATTAGCATTCGTGAAATAATGACGTGACCTTATGAAAGAGTGTTTTCACAAGCTCACCACCCGTTGCAATTAAATAACAGTTTACTGGCTCGTTGGCACTGAAGTAGCGCTAGCTTGTCCATTGTGCTCGATGGCACGACTAATGGAGACCCTAGTGCACACTGTCAGCTTTCAATTCAATCACAACAATGTGGCCAGTCCATTAAATGTCCACCTCTAGCGACAAATAATGGCTTCTTCCTTTTTCTAATTACTGACGAGTGGTTGAATACAGAGAAGGTTTGTTTTTGTGAGATCATCTGAATGATGGACTAATTGCTTCATTAAAACTAACCCCTTCAAAAAAATCCAACTACAGCCTCACTTGTGTTATTATATTGCAGCCTGGTGGAATCTTCTGGGAGAGTTTAATTAATAAAATGTGACACGTGAGCATTTGATATACTGTAGCTTGACTGGTTTGGAGTATACTTCAATTTTTTGGGGTAATCTTCTCTAAAATGCTTCCTGGAATTTTGACACTTCATTTCAGTCAATTACCGAGTTATGAATCAGATTTTCCGACTGTGGCGTGATAATTATTGAAGCGCTGTTGTGATTCCGGTTCTGGCCCGTCCATCCCAGACCTGATTATCGTGAATGTACGTCTCGAGCTGATTTCTGAGGTAGAGGTTCTCTTGATTATTTCCTCGCTGTTCGTGATTAAACACACAATACAAGCTTAAAAAGATGATAAATAGTAGCATCTGCATAGTTGTTGGGATTTGGGTTCATGAAAAATCAATGGGTTTGCACACAGCCATTTATTATGAGTGTCATTTATTTAAATTTCGGGCCTGTTTGTACTTGCTGCATGGTAGTAAGACCCTGCCGATGTTGTACATTTTGTCTAAAGACTGACCTCGTCATTAGGTACACCAGCACATCGAATGCGATACCACTCAATAGTAAAGGCAAAGTAATCTCAAACCATTTTCTAACTCTTTCTACAGGGCCATAAGACCATGCCAATGTTGTATGTTTACACTAAAGACTGGCCACATTATTAAACTGAGCATATTAAAGGCAGTTTTGTCTACTGAAGTCTGAAAGACCAGTTACTTTTACCTGTTTTTACCATTGCTCCGGGGGATTGTTACTGTGCTGTTAGCACCAAAACAGTGGTGTGTCGCCGGTGTCATCATCGGGATGGTCACCGATTGGCTGTCTGATATTTCCACTGTCAATACATAACACAAGCAGAACCCCCACCACCAGCAACAACACACAAAATGTCACATAAACACACAAAGTTAGAGGTGCACACATGTGCTTTCACTTCCTTACATCAGCTTGTGCGGTGTCATCTGATCTTTTTTTTTTAAACACACACGAGAGCTACAAACACAACAGCAAGGTGAGGCTGACAAAAAAGTAGCCCACACAGATGGATGGCAAAGCCATGAAAAGACACAAAGACATAGCGTGGGCAGGAGTGCAGCTGCCGAGACTGAACGATGCGTATGCAGTATATTGCGCTGTAAATATGTGATTTCTATATAAAAGTGCCTGGGGAGAGTGCAACTGCTGCATGATTGGACTGGTGCCAAGTGATTGTTCGCTGGATCCAAGCGTCCGAGCGAGCAGCTGGCACCTCCCGTGGCATTCGAGGTGATATTGGATTAAAACGCTCCAAAACAAAATGTGTTTCAAGCAGATTAAATGTCTTGTGATTTCGTTTATTACTTGTCCTGTTCGGCTGCTTGCTCATGCAGAATGGAACCGTTTTTCTGTGCAACAGAGGATTTTTATATACTCCCTCTGTGGTTATGTGTATTATGATGGCTATTTATTGGAAAATGCAGTCCTACAGAGCAGAGGGGACATACAGAGAAAAAGAGAGAGAACAGAGAGAAACATAAGTAAGACGGGACACTAGCAGTAAAAACAAAAAAACAAAACTACGACTACAACAACCTACATTACTTTAATCCATGGTTATTTCGCATTTGGGGCAATATGGGGCAGTGCCCCTCCCAGTTAAGTGGATGGCATTGTGTACATCATTATTAGAAATTAATTGGACTTTATTGGTTTGTACATATACATATATATTTGCATTAGGTATTTATATTTGGTATTTTGATATATTCAACTTAACAGTATAAAAGCAACGGTAGTCACAGTATAACACAGTAAAAATATTTTGATTCATTACAAATTCTGAATAAAAATCTCACCAGCTAATAATTTTAATATTTTACGTGTGGGGGACAGTAACTTCCTTCAAATCCTTCTGTTCCTGCCGTATCGCCATGTCCTTTCTCGACTATGTGTTGCAGCGGGCCTTCTGCCCCAAGTTACTCAGGGAACACCTTGACTGGCATATATATATATATTTATTTTAAATGGGATCAAGAGAGCAAATGTTTCTGCAAATTTGAACAACGTAATGCAATTGCTTTCCTATGTGTGGGGGGTGGGGGGGGGGGGGGATTATTTTAAAGCAGGAGAGTACGTATGTAATATAGTACGTGTAGCTGTTCCTTCACCATTTTCACCATATAAATACCACCACTGACTTTTACTGTCCTACTTTAACTTATTGCGTGAAACGTGAACCCCAACCTTCACTGTGAGCCATCATCTTTACCTCCAGTCACTTCCACACGCCCACGCCCGCACTTGGCAGCCGTCCTTGCCCATCCTTGACTCAAATCCCAGCATGGATAGTTAGCGGCAGGCAGGCAGGCAGGCATCAGGGCAGATAAGCGGAGTAAAGGGATCAGTGGAGGAGGGGGATGCAGATCACATTCACGTGGTTCTCTGGGGGACGTGGGGGGGCTGTGATTAACGTTTTTTTTTTTTTACATTTAGAAAAGGGGTCACTTGTAAAGAATCCCTGAAAGTCCCTTTCAAGAGCCTATCAGTGTTATTTTCTCATGGAACTATGAATTTAAAACTGCTGTTAAAGTGAAAATTATTCTTGTATTCATGAGAATATCGTCATGTTGCCATTACAGATTGAACAAGAACGCCTCCAGGACGAGAACATTCTTCTGGTAAGTCTTTAGCTTTCGATGCATAGTACGCCGCACCCACAGGAGTTAGTTTCCATCCTTTGTATTACAAAATATAATCCCAACATTTTAAAAATTGACAATCTCTGACATTTGACAGTGAGATGATGACCATTTTATTCAGCTACCATTAGTACTTGCATTAAGGGCAATGCAACTGCAATCAGAATCAGAAATAAATGTAAAATATATTGTATGTCAGTCAGTTATTATCGATACAGTTTGTGTAGGATCTCGTAGATGAAGTGGAACATTATTGTATTAATCTATTCCTTAGTTGGGTACCACTTTACAGTAAGGCTCCCCTTATGAAAGTTTTATAAAGTGGTTATTAATACATTTTGTACACTTAACGGACCCCCTTTTTTAATGGCGAATCCTCAGAATTATCAGCAAAACTTCGACGCCATGCTCTGCTCGCGTTAAATGGGCTTCACAATTTATCATTTGCCCATCTGTCTGGGATAGAAGCCTCCAATCGGGACCCATTTGGGAACATTCCCAAGTAGGAGTTTGTCAAAAAAGGATGCGCCTTGGAATTCGCCCAAAATGACTGCTTCAAAACAAAATGGCGGAGTTCCTGTTTAATTTTTCATGCGTCCTCTTACGATAGACATGTCCACCCGATTTGATGTCGATTGATGAAACTGGTATTATGGGCTGCTTTTTGCTAACTTTCCAAGGGTCGCTCGTGAATGAGAAATGACAGCCTCGAACCAAAATGGCCTACTTCCTGTTTATTTTCAGGCAAGGGTCCTTGAAACGCTTTCGTGTGTTCTCTTATGATTGACATATCCATGGAAATAAGACTGCAGTGTCTTACTAAATTTAGCCCTTAGAATGCCAAATGAGTCAGTAAGAAGGGACTTGATTTTTTTGGTGGGAACAGAGGCCCGCCCTCCCCCCCAAGCATGCAATTGGGATAGTGTGACTAAACACGGCCATGAGAACAGATGGACGAAAGTTAATAATACCAGCTGGCCTTGGAACATCTTCAGGCTACTAGATGCAGTACCTCCGCTCCGGGTACCATTGCAATATTGACTGCAGTTCAGGTTGAGCTGGTTCAATGGAGGTTTTAATGGAAACAATTATCTGCCAGTGTTCACACTTGAAGGGATTGGGTGGCTTTGTTGGACTTCTATTCATTTTGAATGGTGACCGACACAAGAACCTAAGAACACAGAACACTAACACCCAAAAGCTAACAGGGGTTATCTTATGATAAGCGACACTTAAATGATTGCTCGATCAAGTTATCGACACGGCAGCGGTAATGGTGTATTTGTGTTTTGCACCGTATTGACTGAACTGCTGCCCCCGTTGTCTTTTTTTTTTAATTGTCTTTTTTTTCAGTGTGGCCTCAGAGCGTACGGCAAGTTGATTTTGATTGTCTGAAACTAAATCGTTAAGTCGGTAGAAGTAAAAGGCTAGATCAGTAGGTATTCACTGTCAACTGTCGAGTAGTCACTACTTGCTGCCTTGAGTACTACAGAAGAAGATTTTTAGGGCTATTGGAACAAAATGTCAGCTCAGCACGTTGTCCTTGTCTGGGGTCTCACAGCTGGAATTTTCCGCCATCCTCGATACCGAATTAGACTGACATGTCCTCTTGTTTTTTTTTTCCTACTGATTTTAAAGGACCCAAGAAACTGGAGGTCGGCTTGGCACATAAATCCAGGAATTATTCTTTCTTGTGGTATCTTGAGTCCTATTGATTTTGAATTATATCTGTCAAGTAGCAGGCTGCTACATTTGATCAGGTAAAATGATGTCCATGTCTTGGTGAGCTGCATGTGGTTCATTGCCCAAGGTTATTCTCGTATGATGTGTTCCCAGCAACTGTTAACATTTGCTTATTTGTCACCATGAGGTGGGTCAGTGTTTTAGTATACGTTAGTCGGAAGACCTCGTAAACCGCCTTCCTATGCAAAAAAAAAAGGTTTCTCATGGATTGTGAACTACTCACAGTGATTGTCTTCAACCTGTTCCGTGATAGGCCGTTCGCTCGCTCGTCACAGCACAGCGCTCCTGATTATAATCATTGAGTCATTACGTCTCGTCGCTGTCGGCGTTCATTTAAAAAGCCTTAATATTATCCTTTCTTTTCTTTTGAATTTCATTCAGGGAAATTGGAGATAAGTGCAGCAGTTCATTTCTCTGCTAATCTGCAACCTCTCCACTATCTTCTGTGACTGGATCCTCTTTAGAAAAGGTGTGTGATGTAGCTTGGAGGGTCACTGTGGAGAAATTTAAGTGTTCTCAAATGTAAATGGGGGCAGGTGTCTGTTCGGTGGCAGGTCTTTATTTCTATAAACAGATTTTTTTTTAACTATAACCGGTATATTACAAAACAGTAATATGCAGCAGATGAAAACTGTACCCCCCATTACTGTTTGTAATGACTTTTTTTAATAAGAAAAATAGCACTCTATAATATTGTACTATATAAAACAGTAGTGATGTAGTTAAATAGAATAACGCTTCAGTTCAATGTACATTGTGCTGCTCCTTCTGATGTGTTAGGGCAGTATAAAAAAGACATACACATGTACATGGAGACGGTCAAAATTGCTAAAAAAAAAACCCACAATAATATTCATCATTCTTCCCAGAGGATAAACAATATATCCCGCTAGCTTTCTTTAAGGCAAAGTTATATGGTTGTTTTCAATACACATTGTGTATTTCTCTTTCTTTTATGTTTAGTGCGACAGTAAACTTCAACTGGGAGTAGCAATAAAGCCTCTTTTTTGAAGACTTGTTCACTAGCTGTCAATCTGCTACTTTGTTTTGAAGTGAGGTGAGTTGACTTTACTACCACCATACATTGCTTGTAGTTCAAGTTTTTGTTTGCAAGTCAAAGCCAAAAATGGGCAGAACGACGGCTTGTCTCTGGAAAAAAAGCGAGCGTTCACCATTTTCTGTATGTGTAGCATTACTCAGCTCGTTGAGACTCTCCATTACGCTTGTGGTTGTGTGCCAATTAAGACGCTCATTAAGCGTGATTGCTATCGAGGCTGCGCCGCCGGAGCTCGCCGTTTTCGTCTCCCGCCAGGAGGAGGAGGAGGCCACAGTCTTAAAATGCCGTGACATTTCTTTCGTAATTGTCATTCCACGGAATAACACTCTCCAGCAACTGTTCCTCCCATTATGAGCTTGATGCGAGACAATTACAATGGCTGTGTTGTCGCTTGCAAATAAAAGGCAACAATCATGATGACCATAATCTTACAATTGGAGAGAATTACTCCTAAATTAGTTTATTTTAGCTCGTTATGATTACTTGCATGGGTGAATGTTCTATTTTTCTTAAGCTTCTAAATACCAAAGCAATAAGTGGAGCAACAATCTCTAACTAAGTGTAAGGACATTTTAGCCAATCAGAAGAAAGTCATTTTGGGAAATGGCGCAATAGCAACATAGGTGAAAAATACGAATCGTGAGTGGATTGATATTGAAGTGGAGTTACTTCTGACTGTCACTCTTCATAAACGATAAACCTAAGCCTAAACCTAACCCCAACCTTGAAACGCTAACCCTAAGCAGAGTTTGAGTGGACATGACGTGGTAATAAAGTGGCCGTCTGTGTTGAACGAAAAGGAAGAACGAGCCTAAAGAGCCAACTAACTGGGCACCTTTGCCTCAACGGATTGTTGCTAATGGCTCCTCTCCATCTTAATATCGAAGCCATTGTCCCGTGGAGACTTCGCTGTGCACATTATGGACATGCATCACATTCAAAACTCACTCTAGCCCATTGGTTCTCAAACATTTTACACCAAGTACAACCTAAAAAAATACTCGCGGTACCTCCATCATGACAAACAAAGAGACAGAGACCCAGGCTTTGTTCCTCAAAAGTAAATGTACTATTCTTGTAAGCCATTGTATTCTTGTAAGCCATTGTAACATTATGCAGTGCTCGTAACTGTACTTAAATAATGATTCAATCAAAATGTAAAATGTGACTTGAAAAGTTAAATGAAAAGAAAGAAACCTCTTAAATATTCAATGCAATTGTGTTGAATTTAAAAGTTAAATGCAACGTAAAGCAAAGCCAAGCAGCGATGACAAAAATGTCCCGATTCAATGAGATGTAACGGATCTTTCCGTACTACTAACAAGCGGTGATTGCTAATGATGCAAGGAAGAAGATGCATATGATAAATAACAGCTGGAGTGTCCACAATGAATGGTTAAATCGATGCATCAGCGTTTACTGTACACCTACTCTATCCACTGAGAGCCAATGCAAGATATAAACATCTTTAAAACACTGGTATTCATTTGACAATATAGTTATGATGGTGCATATAGTTTGCACTGCCTTATTATTATTATAGTTACTTATTATGGATACGCAGCAATGGTACAACAGCACAAACTAAAATGACTAACATGTAAGTGACAGTTTGAATAGTAATCTAGTGCTTTTATTGCAATACTAATGGTATTGTTCGTCCGTGCTATTATTGTGCTTGCAGTTACAGCAATATATTAATACACTAATAAGATTGTGCAGGTGTACCTAATGTTGTGACAGGTGTGATTAATGTAGTCCTTTGGGGACCTTTGGGGGTTGGATACAGATCTTCATAGCAGCAGAAAGAACCACAAAGGGACTGGCTTTAATTAATTTAATGAAATGAGAGTGGAGCAGTAAACCGCCCTAGTGGTTCGCATGTCTGCCTCACAGTTATGAGGTTCTTGGTTCGAATGAGCATGATTTACCTTGCATTTTTTAAAAACCTGAACGTTAGGTTCATTGAAGACTAAATTGCACATTGGAGGTCCATATGTTGAGTGCGAATGTTTGTCTCCATATGTCCTGCGATTGGCAGGCGACAAATCTAGGGTGTACCCTACCTCTCGCTCAAAGTCAGCTGGGATAAGCTCATGCTCATTCTAATAAAGGACAAGCGCTATAAAAAATGGATGGAAGGATGGAAATGAGATGCTTGAAATGGACAAAAAACGTTGTGCTGACTCTTAACCTGCAGGCCTTGACGTGAGTTGTAAAACCATAATGTTAGTGTTGTGCATTCATTCCGACTGGGCTGCTAATGTAACGTTATACCCACTCGAGGGTGAGGGAGCAGCATCAGGACTCTGCCGCAAAGCTTGGCTCACATCCCCTTGTGAGTTACTTACTACTTGGACCTGCAGCCCAGCTTATCGATTGGGCTCAGCTTTCTTTTCTGTTTATTTCCAGCAGCTCAGCACTCGAAAGAGCCACAGTGCAAGAAAAATCTCCAGGTTGAAGATTGGCTTATTTGAAAAAGTGACGCCGCCCTGATGCATGGTACATAATGAGGTTGCCAATATAGCAAAAACATGTAGGGTAATACATTGATTAAAATACATAATAAATTGATTCACCCTGCTCAAATCTTTCAAATCCTATCCGTTTCCACTTGTGTGCCCCAGGGCTCTGCCCTGAGACCTTCTTCATGATCTGGTCTCCCCCTAGGACACAGTATTGCGGAAATTCAACATCCATTTTCATTATTTATGCGGCTAACACCCGTCTCATTTGAAACAACGTTTTACCTTTCATATTGATTGGTTGCATTGTTGTTTCTTTCGTTATTTATGCTTTGTACAATGTCCTTGAGTGGCCACAAAGGCACTGTTTGTCATGAACGGAACAAAAGACAGAACCCAAAATGGACGACTCCAATTCAAATGGACCGTTTCAAAAAGAGAGGTTTAATAAACTGGCAGAGGTCGGTACACAGGCAGGCAATCCGCGAAGGCAACAGTATCCAAAAAAACGTGAGGCAAAAAGGCAAGGTCAATTATCAGAACAGGGTCTACGCTTGCTATGAGTCGGTGACATGGAAACAAGGAATGCTGGAACGTAACAACAAGGTACAATGAACTGCCGACCAAAAAGAATGAGACACGACATTTTTGTAAAATTTGAACTATTATTAATAAAATAATAATAAATAATTTAATTAATGACAATGATCATTTTTATTGTTAAATGAATAATAATTCCATATAATCAATACAATTATCATTGGATATCATTGACGATGATGATATGAACTGTTGTTCTTTACCACGGTGACCCCATGGTGGACCATCCTGGACAGAATCTTACATGTTGAGTTCACTGCTTCTTTCCATGCTACAACACAGACATAGCACCTTTACCACGGCCCATTTGTATTTACCACACTGTCTTATAGGTTATGGTTACAATGGTTATCCTGTACTGTTGCTTTAAGATCTTTGCTGGTCACTTCGTGGTCCATTTCTGTTTTCAGATTTCTGGCTTAAAACATTGGCAAAGTGATGAAGCATGATGTGTGGGTGCAAAGAGGCGGACGGTTAGCATATTGAGCCGCGGTGAATAAGCACCAGCCACCTTGTGTTGCCTCCCACCCAAAAAAAAAAAAAAAAAAAAAAAAGAACAGTCCTCCATTGGTGCACGTGTGAACATGCTGCCACATGGGCATCACTGGACCGCTCCCTGCCACCAATGCCAGTCAATGTACAGTATGTTCAACACTTGATTTTTATCCTATTCTGGGGACACAGTGAGAAAAGGGGAGCGTTTGGGCTCTTTCTAAATATCAGTTCATAAAGATGTATGCATGTCAAGGATGAAGAGAAATTGCAGAACAGTGGGAGGCTCTGGAAGGCGGTCCGGGAGGGAGGGAGGGAGGGATGAGGGAGTGAAGGAAAGGAGAGGGAGGGGGGATGCTCTCAGTATCACGTGAGAGTTGAGGGAGAGTGAAGGAAAAGAGAGGGAGGGGGGATGTTCTCAGTATCACGTGAGAGAACAGGAGAACCTCATCTCGCAGCAGCAGGTGTCGGACGACTGAGGAAAAGTCGGCCCGCGGAAACAAAGCAAGCGGCAAGTTTGCCGAGGCTTGATATGACGCAGTGCTGCGTGCAGGTGAGTGAGACGCACGAAGGTGATGAGCTGAGGATGAGGTGATGCGTTGGTGTGCGTCTGAACTTTCGCTGTCTGGTCTCCTCCGGCTAGGAAGTGTCTCAACTGGCCTGAATGACTTCACTTTCATTGTGCATTAGGCCACCGAGCGTAATTACATTAGTTGCTCACCACAAAGCTTTTGGGTTAATGGGATGTGTGTGTGTGTGTGTGTGTGTGTGTGTGTGTGTGTGTGTGTGTGATGTCCCACTTTAGGGAAAAATCTGTGATACAGCATCCAACTTTGAAGGGGACAAACTGTATTATGGAAGATTGACTTATTGTTTGTATACAACAAGTTGTGTCTGCCTACCGCCCATCAAGTGTGAAATTAAACAACCAATCAAATATTTTGCTATCTGCCTATTTCTGAAAATCGGTCTCTGAAGTAGCCGTTCTGCACTTTTGCTTGATTTTGGAATAATTAACACAATATTATGTGCTTGTAAGGTGCAGGTATTATTTATATCCTGTGGGGGCGCCATCTCATATTCTATTGTAGTATCTGTGACTATGAATGTGTATGGCCTGGATTGGTGTTACCTGGGCGTCAGTGTGAGTGTAGAGTTGACTGCGTGTTGACTGACTTGGCGTGAGTTGTGGCCATCAACTGCTAATGAATGAATGTGCTTATTGCTAAATAGCAATGGTAGGCTGTATTAAATTATCTAAAATTTGGACATTGTTTTTTTTAGACTCTTGCCTCCTGGCTCGCCGCTCTTGCGCCATCTTACTTCTACGCGGAATACTACATGCGACTGTAGTAACATTAACCTGTCTGGGAAAATGATCCAAGGCAGAGTTTTGGTGTCAACCTTTTTCGTAATCAAAGTATTAGAATTATTCGATTAATCCTCGCAGCCCTACTTGTTTACTTTCACTCTGTGTTTTGGTTGGGTCAGCACGTGTATACCGTGGCTTGTCTCCATGGCAACGGTACACAGCCAGCCTCTTGCTGGGTCAAGGAGCTCATTGCTGCAAGTGCAATTTTTAACTTTCACACTTTGCCAGCTGTAAGTCTATAATGTACAAAAATCCATGTTCCCAGTTTGTTGCTAAAAGTGGGCAGTGAAAATCAATAATTCAAAGAAGCGTGGACTGAAAGAAATTGCATTCTCCCTCCAACCAGCAGCACAAGACCAATGTGCTCAATAAAAGGAGACCTTTGTGTAATGATCTCCAATTTGAAATGGCATTACAACATGAATTTTGAAGAGACTTTCCTAGAAACTCAGAACAAGAGCAATAAATGCACTCTAGTCGTCATATCAAGCTGCAGGCAGGATTCTTATCACATCTATGACACAACAATCAAATTTTGATTTTGGGTAAGCAGAAATAATAAAAATAATCCATTACTGAAGTGAAAGAGGAAATGACAGCTAAAATTAAGCAAATCCCCTGCTGTTGATGACTCCATTGACACCACTGATAAAACTCATCTGATGGTGTTGGAGAGGTATTAAGAGGAGTTTGAATTTGTTGTTTTGAATAAAAATGACATTTTGTTTTGAAAATGACAGAATTATTGCTTGTGACTTGACGAACCTCATTAAATGGACCGTTGATTTTTTTTTGAGTAGCCCTGGTTTAGGGGGTTAAGGATTAGGTGTTATGTACGGTGTTGGGGTCTTGCTCTATTTTCACAAAATAATTTCAAACATGTTCAGGCATCCAGGAATTGTTTTAAATTGTGAAAATAATGCATCGCGTCTCAAAGCGAAATCTTGTTATACAAAGGCAATTTGCAGTTTCAGGCCAACAGTTATTTCATATTTTCATCCCATTCAGGAGTGATCAGAAGCACATTGTTAGCAGTACTAGGGCTTTTGTCAGCCCGAGAATGCCCGTTAGCCATCTCTAATAGGCCACGTTAGTCTATCGTTAATGGACAAGCTTACTCGAGCGCGGCGGACCTTGACGCGATGATGTCTGACTTTTCCCGCACCGCCTGCGGCTTCCTGCCATTCGCTAAGGAACGCGGTCGCATCCTCGTGACGCGACGTGCGCATTAGTCATCTTCACACTGCATGTGGCCTTGGGTCAGCGATGCGACTCCAGAAATGTCATTTCTCGCAGATGAAAATTCCTATAGTGAGCCTCAAGATTAAGCTCATAATTCATATTTTTTAAAAAAAATGACCAAGTATATAAAAAGGCTTCAAAATAGTGAAAAATCAAATCCATTCTCCCCCGTTGGTATGTCCGCTGAATGCGCTGAACCCACGGCCCGCTCCACAGCGACCTGGAAAAATGGATGCTACTTCGTCTAGTATCATGTGCCTACACATTACACGTTTGAGCAGTGAAAATATATCCGCTTATTAAAGCCTGTGATGGCTGGAATATATTCATAGGGCTTTTCAACGCTGCGACGGCCACAACGGCCCCAAGAATTAATTTCCCCGTGTATTGCGCACTCACTGTCGACGAGGAACTCTGTATTGGGCAAATAGCTGACGACGAGGCACTCGTCGACCACAGTAGTGTGAACCACCCTTCCACACTCTGGCTGTTCCCCTAGCTCCCGCCTTTGTGGCATGCGCGCACACGCCCAACGAGGCGCTCTACTGCCCACATCAGTGGACTATCCAAAGGAATATTTTTGGCACGTGGGCCTAGCTCGCTCGCTCAGTGCATGTAGCGCAATTACGATAACTAGATGCGGAAGTAAGTTCTTGTATAGTGGGGGAGTTTGGCCCAGTGATTCTGGGCCAATTTTATTGGCCCAATTTTATTAGTCAGGACTGTTTTCATGACAGCATCACTGGGCCCCAATTTTATTAGTCAGTGTGTTGACAGTTTAACACCAACTCCACAATTCAGTAGAACAGTTCTTTCCATGTTTTCAGCAATTTTATATATATATATATATATATATATATATATCAAACATGTTCAGTAGAACAGTTGTCTTTCCATGTTTTCAGCAATGTGATACATTTAGAAACAAACCTCTGAATTCACTTGAAAGTTAACATTGTTTTTTTCAGCTAAATTATAGTTTATTCATTTTAAGCATATTGCACTGAGCAGCCAGAACAGCCATACCTCTTTTCTACATCACTATTTATTAGGTTCTTTTACTGACTGTTTTACCGAGTAGCCACGGCAAAGTTTTCATCATTTCCTGTTATCACTTTTTTGATTACCATCACTGGTCCTCTTCCTTGGTGGCATTTTCATTTGCTCAAAGAACTAAAGCCCATCCTTGGTGGCATTATCTCTCATTTGCTTAAAGAGCTAAAGTTTCACAAGATTTGCAGCGGTCTCGCATCACATCAGGTACTTCGCGTCTTATTTCTGCTTCACATGCTCGTATCTTTGACTTGAGGTGGTATTGCTCCAAGGGCCACATTGCATCTGCTGTAATGCCAAATCCCTACTTAATGCATGAAAAAATATAGATGACAAATATATCTTCTACTTTAAAGTCTGATACCACCGACGTGGGCCCATTTATCAAAATCTACTTTATTAAAGATCACAATCAAACGATGAACTCTTTACCCACGTCATGCCTACCTCTTCTAATTGAACTGCACTTTTGATATAAAAACCTAAAAAAATTGGAAAATGTACAATTTTTATATTCTAGAGAAAAACATGTATATGCCGCGTTTCTACATTTGGCAAATTTGTTTTTATGGTCAGGATTTGATTCATCCATATCGTACTGAAGTCACTGACCAGTTCCACTTTCCACTGTCGCATTTAAGTTTCTGGTTTTGTGTTCAAATTAAGCAATTTATCAGTTTTTATCAGCTTTTGATTTAGCCATATTGTACGGGAACCCAGTACAGGTATTTACTGTTCTTCTCATCTACTAATCACTTCACACTGCAGATAAACCTCGACCTCCTTATGCTGATGTTAAGGAAACGTGTTATTCCTTTTGGGAATCTGACCACAACTTCTACACCTCGAGACGGCCAACAGGCCGCTGGTGGAACAGCAGGCAGCCTGCATAAGGACTGAGTTTTGTCTATAGCGGAGGCGCTGCAGGAATGTTTCATGTTATACGTAATGTTTCAATGTTATACGTAATGTCCACCATTCTGGATCATGTCTTGAAATCTGTTCCGACGTGGAATAAAACTAAAGCTACCTCACCAATCGGACATATTTGCCATAATCTGTCTACCGTTTTCTTGCCTTTTGTGTAGATGGAAATTGTAGTCGTCGATCCAAAAGCTTTCAAACCTTTGCAGGCATTGCACATTTCATTGGCAGGCAGACTGCTCGTTGACCTTTTTGCTTCTCGACGTGTAAATTTACAGGTCAAACCCACCACATCTCGCCGTCTGCTGACCCCTGCGGGGAGCTAGACCTGTCGTCCTAATTACATTTGTGTTTTAAATTAACTTTGTGGCGCATTGAGCAGTCCCCGCCCCCCACCCTCCAATGGTCATTTTCAGCTGCAGCAGCAAACCCTTGCACACCATGATTGGACACAAAATCCGGTATTCTTATCGCCAGTTAATGACCCACAGCGCTCTGTGGAGGAAGCTCCTGGCAACGCAGGATTAATTATAGTTTAAAAAGCTTTATGTCCGTCTTGGCGAGTTTCTGCTGACGAGCTGATGAGCTTAAAACATAAAGGTGCTTCTCCCATTGAATAAGGGCGGACTCACTATGTTTCTTGGCAATGCTAAAAGTGGACTTTCTGTGGGAAAAAAAAAATCACTTTTTAATTGCTTGTGTACAAACAGTTGGGTGCTTCCCCACCCATTAAGTGTGAAATTAAGCAACCATGTTAATTGATCATCTGCCTCGTTCAGAAAATGTGAGCAAATTTTGCTGGATTGTGGATTTTGCTGGGGTATTTTGGCAAAATGTCATACATGTTATTATGCCACCTGGGAACTGTGAGGGAAAAAAAGCATAGTCTCCTGAGCTACTTTCAAGGAGACAAATGGTGACTAGCAAGGTGGTACAAACGTGTCAGTCAAGCCATTACAGTCTTTTGCACTATCAGGTCCATTAGTCAATTTAGGCATGGTTAAGATCTAAGTAAAGAAAAAGCCTGTTGTCAAGTGGGCATCCAGTCTGATATCGTTGATCTCAAGAGCTTATTTGTATTGTGTTGGCTGCAACATTGGTGGCGGAATCTTCTCTCTCTTCAGCAAGCTGCTTATGGTCGGTCTGTTATCTGAGCAAAAGTGGAAACACACAAAAAAAGACACATTTTCAAGACTGTTTACAACTGTTGTTGCTACAATAGCAAGCGTACTACCTTGTATTGTAGCCAGGACTGGGTTGAGTTGGCCGCTAAGCGACACTGCGCTAGGCTACACTGGGGCTACCCTTAAGTACATTTTCTTGGGAGAATCTCTTTGAATATTGCTAAACTTCCCCCAGTTTTATTCTACATATATTAGTAAAATCAACAATGCCTCTGCTGTTTGCAGCCAAGTAGTGCACTCAGTTTTGCCTCAATTGCTTTAATACACAATGATCGAGTCAGAACCACACAATCGTCACAATTCTTAATGATCCGTTAATCGATTTATAGGCCCTTCCTTATTTGTTGCATCTATCACCATCAATCAACTGTGTTGTTCCAATTTACATACAAATGGAGACTCTATCTTAGCTCTACTCGATCGTAGCAGATTTTCAGTCGTCTTTTTTTATCAGGTAAGCAACTTGCCAGTTCTCAAATTTAGACATACTATGCACAAGGCATGGCACAGGTTACTTTGTCCATGGACAGCATCAAAAGGTTTTATTGTCATTAGTGCGTGTCGTTGTCTTAAGACTATGCAATTTCTTTTAGCCTACATAGATTGTGGTAGTTGTCAATTTATGTAAGCCACTTGTGCTGTGTTCCATAAAACTGGGACATCGTAAATTTTTAGACCAGGAAACATGCAATGGAAGGGCCAAAGTCAAAGATCGGAGTCACGTAGCCAATTGATGTACCCCGAGCCCAGACCAGACCTTGGAAGTTAAGACCAGACCTTGGAAGTTCCAAGAGGTATATTTCCTATTTCCTAGCAGGCTGCAATGCAGCATCAGTACTGCACCCAGAGGCTGCATTCAGAAAATCTAATATATTAAGTAATGCTATTACAAAAGTTACAGTCTTTGCAGTTCATCGATCAGTGGTTAACTACTTAAGTCTTGCTCAAAGTCCTAAACCCACTGACCCAAGAAAAATCTATATTTTTAACACTTATGGCAAATACGATCCATATTCAAGCAATGCTGTGTGTTGCGGTGGACTCACATGTATGTTTGGTCGCCTGCTTGATCCACGGATGTCGCAAAGCCTTTTCCGGGGTGAGCCGCTTTGTTGCGTCGTATCTGCTCAGTAATGCACAAGCACTTAATAGACCCTCGTACAATTCTGTACAGTACAGTTTTGAATGTTTGAAGGTTGTTGTATTGATATTTCTCTGAGAGTGGGTGAACCTACTCGAGACAGCACCGAATAAAGTCCAGAAACTTTGGATTTTTTGACTTCAGTCTCGTGGCCAGAGGGGTCTTTGGTAGTTTTTTGTCTTCAGTCTCCGAGCCATCTGGAAATTGGGGGGGCATGTGGTCATAACATTTTTGCACCAAAAATTGGGTTAAAATAAACCTTTTAAACCTCACCAATACAGTAGTTTTTCCTGCTCGCCGCAGTCAGTAACTCTAATGGTGGGAGGCCCAGCACCTAAGGAACAGTCACGTTCAAGATCCTAACAACAGCAGCAGTCTAAATGTCAAGACTGAATTGTTATGAGCTCATATTTACCCTTGTTATACAGTTGAAAATGTCACCTTTGTCTTTGCCTTTAAAGAGAAATAGGCCCCAGTCGAGCTCAGCCAGTGTGCAGCCTAGGCTCCACATGTCGGAGGCTGTGGTACAGCACTTGCCAAGGAGACGCTCCGGAGCCATGTACGCCAGCGTCTGATTGGTGGGCCGACCTGCGGGATAATGAGACACATTGAGACACTCTGGCATAAACATAAAACATTTTCAAATGGCTTTACTGGGCTCATGTCTCACCATATGGCAGTCTCACCTCTGATAAAGATGCTCCCTCCGAAGTCACTCACTGCTGCGTTGTTCTCCTTGTCCAACAAAATGTTTTCCTTAAATAATCAAAGAATGTCATTAGATAAAAGTTAGCGCGTAATGACTCCCAGTTTGATTACATTAAACTATCAATAATATATAATTTCATTTAAAGTAATTATATTATTGTGTCTAGGTCGCAGTGTGTTAAAATGGTTCATAGTCTTGTCAACTGCAAACGGAGTTCCCCAAGGCTCTGTCCTAAATTACATAACGTTGTTCAGTTTAGACCATCCATCTCCGAATGTTATGAGCTATTGGTTTTTGGAGATACATGACGATGCCAAACTATAAATACAGAAGTATTTACATCAACGGGTCTATATTGAGGTGCTATTATCATAGCAATATTTTGTTTGATTATGTACATTTCCAATAGAATTTTGATTCGTGAAGTTGTACTAGTTTCATGAGTTGGCAAGGTTACATATAGTATGTTAAAATGGTTCCTAGTCTGTCAATTCCAAATGGAGTTCCTCAAGGTTTTGTCCTCGGACATCTTATTTACTTAAAATTGTTGTTCAATTAAGAGCATGTCTTTCCAAATGTTGTGTGTCACAATGACGATAAGCAATATCATTAATTTGCGCTGTTGACAATACAATACGTCTGCATTTGGTTCAGTTGGTCCAGATTGAAGTACTTCTTTTAGCAACATTTTTTCAGGATTTTGGCTTGGTCACAGCATGTTGAAATGGTTCATATAGTCTGTCCATTATGAATGGAGGTCGTAATGGACAGGTTCTGTCCTTGGACCCCATTCGTTTACTATTGAGCAACAATTAATGAGCAACAGCAACAATGATTGTTTGTCAAAAAACAAAAAAAATTGCTTATATTTAAAGATAAGTCTCTTGCTTGTTCTGTTGACAGTAATATTAATACTTCAGCATTTGTTTAAATTGGTCTGTTTTAGAGTTTCCATTAACAGAGTGGGTTTTCTTTTGAACGTAAACCCTGTTTTCCTGTTGAAAAGAAAACATCGATTTTATTAAACGACAGTGATTTTATTTATGGCTTGGGGAGGCAGTCATGTCGTAAAACTGTAGATGGAGTGTTTCACTGTTTGCTATGTCCAAAAACTTGGCTAGTCTATCAATAAGGATCAGTATATATTAATTCTTTGAACAAATTTTTTTTGTTTATATCTCCTTACCGGTTTCAAGTCTCCGTGGATGAGTTGCACGTCTTTGAGCACCTTCAGACACTTGAGCACATCAATGGCGTATTTCCTGATGTCGGCCTCGCACAGCCGTCGTAATTTGCTCTCCACTAAGGCTTTATGGAGGTCCTTTCTAAAAAAAAAAAAAAAAAAGAAAAAAAAAGCAGACGAAAATTAGGCCATTATCAGGCCTCATCATATGAAAAGTCCCCCCAAAAAAGTCTTCAACTTACTCAAATAGTTCAAAGGTGATGCAGAGGTGGCTGCGGAAGTAGAAGTGCTCCTTCATGTGGACCATGTTGGCTTTGTTGGTCCTGTCTAGCCGCTGCAGGGTTTTTAGATTTTCCAACTCTGTCTGTGCCATTTTATGCCCTCTGGAAGCAGAAATGATCTCACTTCACTCGCCAAAAAACTCACCTATTTGTATATTTTACTTATTTTCCTGTAACACTTTTAACAATGATCCTGTAACACTTTTAACAATGTCACAAAATTGTACCAAAGCACTGGCAAATACAAGTAGTAATTGGTCAAGGGAGTATTGTTGAAGTGACACATGTTCACTGAGGATATAAGATCTTTGTATGGTTAGGCACTAAGTTGAGCCTGGGTTGTAAGTTTGAAGTTACAGTCTCCGCCGCATGTGAATGGACATGAGCCGTTTTGGTACATTTTTAAGTCAAATCATTGTGGTCATTGTTTGAAATGAGCGGCACGGTGGACGACTGGTTAGAGCGTCTGCCTCACAGTTCTGAGGAGCGGGGTTCAATCCCTGGCCCCGCCTGTGTGGAGATTGCATGTTCTCCCCATGCCTGCGTGGGTTTTCTCCGGGCACTCCGGTTTCCTCCCACATCCCAAAAACATGCATAGTAAGTTAATTGACAACTCTAAATTGCCCGTAGGTGTGACTGTGAGTGCGAATGGTTGTTTGTTTGTATGTGCCCTGCGATTGGCTGGCAACCAGTTCAGGGTGTACCCCGCCTCCTGTCCGATGACAGCTGGGATGGGCTCCAGCACGCCCGCGACCCTAGTGAGAAGCGGCTCAGAAAATGGGATGGATGGATGGGTTTGAAATGATACTAAACTGTTTTGGGTTCATAATCTATTAAAATATGCAATTATAAACATTTTGATGTGTGGGGCTGTCAATGACCTCACCATTTTTAATTGCAGGGGGTTTACATTCTACCATTTTTCCTCAAATAGTGGCCGTGCCATATTTAGTTGCTAGGTACCTCATCCAGTAAAACAATGGCCTCCCAGAGGGAAAAAAAAAGGGGCAACTGTAATGAAATCGGTTCATAGTTGCTACCATTCATATACAGACAGTTGCTAACCCAAACAGCAGAACGTCTTTCAGAGTGATTAGCATTTCAGTACTTTGACACGTTATACAGTATTGTGTGCATCCATATTAATGTATATTAACCATTTTTTTTGTTCCCCTTAGTCTGCCTTGGTCCCTGAATAGAGTTTTGTTTTGTTTCAAACTCAAGTTTCACTTGACATGCAATATACGGTTCATATGATGGTTATTTCAGAAATGTGCAAAAAAACACCCCTGGCTACAATTAGCGAAAATCCGGTATTCTAGAATTGAGCAGCTCTCACTCATGACTCACAACTATCAGCCAACAATTGTGTTGTCCATGGGAAAAAACATACAATTGGGAGATTCTCAAATGTCTCTAAAAGATTATCCTGACAGATTGATTATTCTTTGGTGTGCGTTTTCTTGAGTGAGTTTTCCTTCCCCCGATCTGCCCGGAAAACAATTGAATAAACTTGTTCTTTATTTACAATCACAAATTGTTCGTTATTTACAATCACAAATTCTTGTGCATGTGGTCAACAGTTTGGCCAAGCCACGGGCTTCGTGATTGTGTTGTGAAACAGAACAAACTATTGTTTCTTCTTCTTTGCATTCTTCTTTGCATTAGTCCGGATGCCCTGTGGCACCATGGTGCCTCTCAGAACAATCTGGAGTACACCACACTATTGTAACAGTAGTAAACCTCGTCATGTGCAGTCTCACATTTTAGAAATTGGTTATGTTAAAAATCCATGTGTGCACCCCACTTTACCCAAGAAATTGGTCCACGACTAGGCTAGTTTTGGTTAGGGGATAAATCACTACGGAATGGAAAGAACCTCTCATGGTGTTTTTAATCTCTGTCCTGGTCTGGTGAAGATCTTACTCGGCTGTGTTTCGAAAGACCTTGATGGCAACAAGTGTCATGGTCTTGTGGTCCCTGCATTTGAGCACCTTTCCGGCCAGTCCGGATCCCATCACCCCCAGCACCTCAAAGCGGTAGGCCAGGTGGTCTCCAGCCCTCTGTGAATTAATGGTTTATTCTGTTATTCTGGAACTTCTGGAGTTAGACTTCTGGACGTCAGCATCTCGAATGGGTGGACACTCACCACTTTGTAGAACCCTTTGGAGTCGTCGAAGGACTCGCCCTCCGTCGGCGGCGTGGACTCTTTGGAGCGTCGCAATTTCTTGGCCTTCTCTCCCACATACCACACGTGTCGGTATTCCTTGATTTCGTTCTGCTCGTATGGCGTCAGGCATCGCTTGGTGTCCCGGAGAACCGCTGTGCATGGTACAGGATAACAACAAGTGGTTCATTTTTCATATTTTTTGCAATGGTATAAGAACATTTCAAAGCGGCGTTTGGCGGAGGCACTTACATTCGGGAGTCCTGCACTGTGATTGGGAAGTGAGGATTCTGTTCCTGGAAGAGCTTTTGTTTATCTGTGTAGAGATGCATTGTAACAGATTCAGGATGGCCATTATACATCAATTGATCAATTATTAATCTTTGACAATTCCATCCATGTGTCTTTGTCTGAGAGGTTATGTTGCATCACCGCCGTGAAGTGGTGCAGCCAAATTCACTTCTTTGACACAATTAAATCTAGTTTGTTGCCCGAATGTGTTGCCATAGAAATAAAAACGGACAACTGTCAAGTGCATGACCGAGTTTGTTCTAAGTTTTGAACCAATGTGTATCAGACTTCTGCTCGGATCTGATTTTTCGGTATCAGCATCCCGCCGTTCGATATTCAGTAAAAATACCAAATGAATGAATGCATATCTGTTTTACTGCTTTGATTTTAATACTTATGAATCAACAGGGGCTGAAATACATTCAACCCAATTAGTTTGCTGCCTCAATGGGCTGCTATAGAAATTAAAGGTGGAGTTTGCAGTAAATAAACACTTTTGTCATATATGCTAAAACTATGACCTATTATTATTATAACTGTCAAGAATATTTGAAAAATATTTGAAAAATATTCTGTCAGAAAAGCAAAACAAAAAACAAAACAAAAAACATCGCTCTCTGGCCACATCTTCCGCCTCTAATTTAATATTAATTATCATTTTAAAACTGTATCACCGCGACAGCAACACCTATCATGGACTGTTTTAGCAGAAGACGTGACTAAGAGTGTCAATAATTTTCTCATGCTTGCGCACATACTCAAGTCTCCCCCACACAGCAGCCTTGCGCTTGTAGTTTTCTTGGCTGGATTATTGCTAACTTGGTTAGCAAAAGAAGTTAAAGCGATGGAATTGGACAGCTCTCGAGACAAATCAAGAGTAAACATATGTAATGGCTGCATCGTTGTGCTTGGGAAACAATGCCAATGTCACCGTTCTCACTGGATCATTTGGTAGGTTTATCACCTCTCTTATATTTTTAATTGATTTTACACTCCAAAAATAAAAAATAAAACATCAAACCGGCAACATTTAGTGTTTATGCTATCAAGGCAGCAGCTGTGGCTAACAATTTGTTTACAGTGCACATTACATACGTACAGTGAATGTCTCTTGTGCGTTCGCGTTCATGAGGGGTGTGGCTTTGGTCAGGGACTAACTGCATACTATACCTTTAATACAAAAAAAATTATCAAGTTTCATTTCAAACTCATGAACAGCAAAAGTTTTGGACTGTGCAGTCAAGTGTACTGTAGAGCCATTTTAAAGTAATTAACAGCAAAGTTTGTGGTTATTAGACTCCTGGTAGGATTGGATTTTTGGAGATCCAGGCAGCAAACGTGTAATTGTTGCACTAATCACTGCAGAAAACAGTAATTCAGAGTGGATCGTTAGCAAAATGTCTACACAAAGAATCAATTGTTAGTATTCCCCATCATTTATGTAGTATTTTAGGTTTTCCTATACCAATCCATCCCCAGATGTGTACTCACTCGAGCACAGACTTGTTGCGCAGGCGTCGAGATGGTTTTCTGCTGAGTCATGGGAATTTGCGGGAACCCAAGTCTGGTTTTGTGCGGGGGGTTCAACGGCAGGGAGGTCTGACGATGGGCCGCCGCTTGGATGTTTTTGGTCAACTTCAGCGGCTCTTTGTGGACTCTTGAGGTAGGAGGAATCTAGAAAATGAAAAGGAGAAGGGTGAGTCCACTTCATTGTAATGCATAATAAATTGCATTTGACATTAGAATTATTGATTGGATGTGGCCCAATGCCCTTAGGTTTCCTCACCCCTGCATTAGCGCGCCATAGTGGTGGGCAGATCCATCAAAATATCGATATTGATACCGTTGGTTTTGAAATTGATACCGTTGGTTTTGAAATTGATCCAAGCAACGTCATTTTCATGTATGCCCTTGCTTATTTCAGCAAGACAATGAATGCCAAACCACCTTCTGCATGTGTTACAACAGCGTGGCTTCGTAGTAAAAGAGTGCAGGTACTAGACTGGCCTGCCTGCAGTCCGGACCTGTCTCCCATTGAAAATGTGTGGCGCATTATGAAGCGAAAAATACGACAACGGAGACCCCGGACTGTTGAGCAGCTGAAGCTGTACATCAAGCAAGAATGGGAAATAATTCTACCTACAAAGCTTCAACAATTAGTGTCCTCAGTCCCCAAACATTTATTGAATGTTGTTAAAAGAAAAGGTGATGTAACACAGTGGTAAACATGACCCTCTCCCAGCTTTTTTGAAACGTGTTGCAGCCATAAAATTCTAAGTTAATGATTATTTACGAAAAACAATCAAGTGTATCAGTTTGAACATTAAATATCTTGTCTTTGTCGTGTATTCAATTAAATATAGGTTGAACATGATTGGCAAATCGTTAAATTGTTTTTATTTATGTTTAACACAACGTCCCAACTTCATTGGAATTGGGGTTGTACAAATCCCATGTAAAAACACTCAAATGTGCTTTAATAAAATAATGACAATGTGTAGGGGAAAAAAATAACTATTTTTTGATTCCGATCTGTAATTGTTTCTGAGAATAGTTTTTTTTTTTTTGGTTTGTTTTTTCAAATAAAGTATTTAGTGTTAGGGTTTGATACATTTATAAATTATACATGAAATAAATAAATTTAATATAAATTAAAAAATACATTTTAATAGAATAGTAATAGAATGAATAATGACGTAAAAAAAGACTTAAAATTCTAAATAATTTGATGGTTCATCTACCAGTATATAGAAAAAAGATGTAGATCGGTAGTGATATCGGTGATACGCGCTTTGAATTTACTTGGTATTGCATGAATACCAAATCTTGCAGTATCACAACTACTAGAGTGCATGTGTAATATTGTGATATGTACTAGATTTCGCCCACATAGCATTCCAGTGTTATGCTTGGACGTTTTTGGTTTTGTTTGTTTGCTTTTTTTTTTAATCTGCGTTATCTCCAGCGTTATCTCCCGTGTCTAAACGGCCATTTCTTAACGGGTTTCATCCAAACTAACCTTGTTGAGTTGCTCGTTAGTTGCCTTGTCACTTTTTGGTGCGGCTGCTTGCATCTTCCCGGGTGCCGCTTTCTGAGGTGGCGAGCATGTCTCCACCTTCTTGATGAGCATCCACAAAAGTTATCGTGCGCTTTCGCACACGACCGGCGGCGCGTGCACTTTTATTTGTAACAAAGTGGCGTTGGATCGTCATCGCCGCATGAAAGATGGATTCGGCCTGCACGTCAGCGGCGTCACGGGCGTTCGGTGACAACCAGGTCGGCTTGAGTGACGCGACGGCCCGGTTCGGGGAGAAAGTGGCGAAGTTCCTGCTGGTGGGAGGTTACGAGCGTGTGTGCAGATTGACGGTTGGCAACGCCGTTGCCATGGTAACGCGTCGCCAATCAAGTATGAAAACCGTGCCAACAAACAATGATCGATCAATTCAGAATGAATTATACTGGAACCTCCTATTGTGATTGGTTCACGTGAAATGGTCATATTAAATATGCAAAGCATAAGTTCTACAGGTCTCTTGATGCATTAAAAAAAAAACACACACACACAAAACATTGCATATTATACTATATTTTTGACTGCAGGGCAAAGCATGCATTGAAAATAAAGTTCTTAATTTGGTCATGTATACCGGTTGCACATGATTTAAATGTGGTAAACTGACATCATTTTCCCCTCTTCGAAAATAATAAAACATGTCAGTTTAGCACATTTTAATCATGTGCAACCAATGCACATGTTCCAATGAAGTCAATTCAAAGGGCTTTTTTTTTCTCTGTGTTGCCGTAAAAACCTAAAAAATAGTGTAATTAAATCCCAGTCATGAAACTAGTAATTAGCGCTTGCATGGTGTACTTGTGGTTAGCAACTCTCTCGATTTTCTGAGGTTTGGAGTTCGAATCTGTGTGGAATTTGTGTGTGCTCGTGTGAGTTTCCTCCAGGTATTCCGGCTTCCTCCCACATTCCAAAACATGCAAGTCAGATTCACTGAAGTAAATTGTAAACCTGTCTATTCGCGCCACGGCTGGCAACCTAATGAAGACAAAGCGCCACATGAAACTTCTTGTTTAGGAGGACGTCATTGTATTGTGCAAGTGGTTATACTATTGTGGCTGCTGTAATGTATCGTTCAGTGATGTTTTCATGGTCCACTTGAAATCACTGAACAATTCCAGTGCATTGTGACACTAGAACTGCAATTGTCTCCAACAAGGCCAGTCATTTTTCTTTGGACGTTTTCTGGGCAGTTAGGGTGGGTTAGGTTGTGTTGCTAGGTAACGTGTCCGAGACGGATGCACGTGTGTGTGGCGGCGAAGAAGAATTTACACCCGTGCAAAATAAGCCGCGGACGGCTTCATTGGCCGAGGAAGATGTACGATTGAGCTCCTTGGCACCGGCCGCGTGTTCCGAGAGAGAAAAAGACACGTTGGATAAGTCCCTCTTCTCTCTTCTCTCGCTTGGCTCTTCTCATGTGAATTTGGAACGTATGTCTATTATGAGTAGACATACCAAGAAGTCCCAATAACTCATGCCCAAAAAGACACACAAAGTCTTCCATTTTACGTTGAATGGCCATTTTAGGCTCATCTTTTCAGCGGTCCTTCAAGGACAAACTCACCCCAGAGATTTGGCCACTTTGCTACCAGATTTCAACCAAGTATACAAGACAGATGGCTGATGCCAAGTTGTTTAGTATTTTAGTCTTTGTCAACACCTGTTGACAATACTTAACTTTGAAGTTTGATGAGACGCCATAAAACACCAAATTAATTATTTCCATTCCAGAATTCAGCCCCCCGAAGCCATTTTTACTCAACAGCATGGGATTTGGTAGACATGTCTATCATCAGTAGACCCACAAAAAAGTCTCAAGAAGCCATACCTGGAAAAAAAAAAAAAAAAAAAAAAAACACACAGGAAGTCTGCCACTTTGGTTTTGGGCATGGTGGTGAAGTTTCATGATTCGCCATAAAACACAAAACCTTTAAAAAAAACATTCAGTTCCCAAAGCCAGTTTCATTCACCGATCTAAAATTTGGCAGCCATGTCTATCATGAGTAGTGCCACAAAAAAGTCTTAAGAACCCATGCCCAAAAATGGACAGGAAGTCTGCCATTTTGCTTTGAAGGAGCAATTTTAGGCTATTATTCCAGGCGTCTTTCGAAGGCAATCTTGCCCGAGAGGTTTTATGCGATTGCTGCCAAATTGTAACCCCTCATACCAGACAGATGGGCGATGACAAATCGTGAAGAATTTTAAATTCCAGCATTGTTGGCGGCACATGGTAGCAAAGTTGGATGACTTAACATAAAACCAGAAAACTCTAATAATGCCACCAAAAATGTATGCCCCCAAAGCCAGTTTCACTTAGTAACATGAAATTTCGTTGTCTATCATCAGTAGACCTCCAAAAAAGTCTCATGAAACCATGCCAGAAAATGCTCAGGATGTCTGTCAATTTGGTTTAAAGCAGCAATTTTAGGCTTATTTTTCCAGGTGTCCCTCAAAGACAAATGTGCGACCAAAGTTGAACCGCCTATGCTAGACAGATGGGTGATGCTAAATTGTGGAGTATTGTAGTTTTTGTCATTGAGTTTGGGCACATCTTTTGTTTGAAATGTAATGAATCGGCAGATAAAAAAACAAACTCAAGATCAGAGCTCACATCTTGTGTGCAATCAATGCCCCGCCCTGAAAAAAATCATTGGAGAAATAGGCATAAACGTATCGACACAATAATTCCACTCAGCTCCGAATTGCTTCAAACTTTGTAAACCCCGTCCTGTGTTTGGAGGGTCTCTTCATCACTGCCTGCAGAGAGTTTAATTAATTTGGCCTCTTTCTATTTCATCACAGGAATAAGACTGCATGTCAATTCTCTTCTCTATTGGACTATTAGCACAAAAGGCCTTTGTCACTGCATCCATTTGGACTTAATGGCTGCCATCATATTCAACCATGTAATTAGATGATTCCCTTAAGGAGTGCATGCTGCATCTGTGGCGGCGTCAGAATTGTGACCAGATTTGTTGGGGTGCCGGCGGGTGTAATTAGCTGGCAATTACTGCTGTGATTTATCCATTATGGAGTCTACAAGTGTCCGTATCATCATCGTCCCCAGCGCTTCATCGTGTTGTTGCGTCAAGAGCACTTGGACATGGTGGTGGTCCCTGACCCCCACTGTTATGACTATTAGCCATACAGGCAAAGTGTAAACGTGTTGTGACATTTATATGTCGTGCAAGTGTGGAAATAGGTTAACCCCGCTTGTTAACGACATAGGGCCTTATTTTTGTGAATGGCGTCAATCTGGCACTTCAGGTGGAGCAATTGCGCCAGGGACGGGGGTTAGACCATCCATCCACCCATCCATTTTCTGAGCCACTTCTCCTCACTGGGGTCGCTGGCGTGCTGGAGCCTATCCCAGCTATCATCGGGCAGAAGGCGGGCTACACCCTGAACTGGTTACCAGCCAATCGCGAGGCACATACAAACAAACAACCATTCGCACTCACATTCACACCTATGGGCAATTTAGAGACTTCAATTAACCTATCATGCATGTTTTTGGGATGTGGGAGGAAACCGGAGTGCCCGGAGAAACCCCACACAGGCACGGGGAGAACATGCATCTGTATGATGTGACAACGAGGCACTCTGTGCTGGCATTACAAAAAAGCAACACAAAAAACCACTTGTAGCTTTAATCCCTTTGACACTCACTGCTTTGCTCTTTGTCTTCATATAGCATTGTCACGTCAGGTGTCAGGCTGCAGGTATTGGGTGTGATGTTATTATGATTGTGTTGATCCTCTTATCTGTCTTGTACAATAGCGCGCTGACAATATAAACACGCAAAACACTTGCAGCCTTCAGAGTGAGATTTGGGCGACCCTGAGCGGCGGATTGGGGCTCGCTATCTGCAAGATTAAATCAGAACTTTTAATTGATTGTAATTATGTGCAGAAAAAACACGTGTACATGGCACACGGTAGGATGATGAGAATGATGATGAAATGCTTCATAAAATATATTTATTATTTCTTCACTGATGCCCACCAAAAAGCCGTGGTTTCTGTGTGCCAGAACAACAGAACGGGTGAAATATGACAATTCTGACGGGTGCCATTGTTCCCTGTGGCCACTTGGAAATTCCGCCCTCTGCTGCAGGTTTGTGAACAGGATGGGCGCACAGATGGGCCGCCACTTGGAGCCAGTGACTGACGTGTGAGACAAAGTGTGAAGTAATATTCCGTGGGTCGCCTGCTAACTCCTTTGACACACACACATAAACACACACACTGGGGTGCTGCTAGCAACAAAGCAATGAAAAGTTTCAATTCGTTTTCATGAGCCATTTAAAAAGTATTCTGCCTAAAAGCAAACATTGTGGCTGCATAGGAGGGGAAAAAAACCCAATCAAAATCTCAATGAGATCCAGTTAAAAGGTTACTCGTTACCACTGCAAGATGTTTTTAGCTGTTACGACTTCCACTATGAATAAAACATGAATACAAACACAGGCGTTTGGTTTTGCATGATGGAATCCAAAATATTGGATCTTTTTCCGTTAAATGATCAAAGGCGAGAAAAGCGATGATGCGCTAATGATGCCACGGCATTGCCGAAAGATCAAAACATCCAGTTAGTGACCAATCAGATTGCTCTGATGTGGAGGCCATAATCATCGGCCAATAAAAAGATACCAGATATTGAGCAATGTGGCGCTCAACAAGCATAATAGTCCTTCTTCAATCTTTCAACTTTTTCATCTGTGGACAAATTTTGCAGCTCATGTAGGGATGTTTAAGATATTACTGTATTTTTTTTTTTTACTTGTCAGTTCTGAAACAATCTTAAGACTTTTTCTGCTGGAAGCTCAAAGACGGAAAAAGTAATGATGTAGCAATGATGTCATGGCATTGCCAAAAAAAGTATTGACTTCAGAATCAATAGGGGGGCATAAATAATAGCATGGAGATTGATCTGCTGTGATCTATCAACCAGCATTATTATCACCAGATATGCTAATTATAGTTAATCAAAATAGCTCAGCAGCAACAAGTTTTGCTCTGACCAACCAATCGGAGGACGGAAAAAATAATGACGTTATTGCGGGCCTGTGAGGCAAATTTGAATTCTAATTGTTTGAAAAAAACAAATCCCATTGCTAATATAGTTTAAAGGTCCCATGCCATCAAATAGTTTGTTTTCTGTTTGTTTTTCATAATCTTTGATGTCCTTTTATCGGATTTGCAATATACAGTAATAGGGTTAGGCAATTGAGACGGCCAGTTTTCGCGTTAATATTCTATATTTAAATAATCTGTGGTGTGATTGGATCACTGTTTTTCCTAATTTAAATACGGAAAACAGCTGATAAGTCCTCAGCGATATCACGGCGTCTTGTGGCAGCCGAGCGATATAGCATTTAAATCCTTTAACGGGGTCTTGCTGTCATTGTGGAGCACAATTCACTCAGCATTGGATTGTTGGATTGTCCACTAATAAGGAAAGTGATTTTAAAGGAGCGGTTAATTGGCTTAGTCTGCTACGTGAACCACTACATGACCAATGGCTCACGCAGAGTTCATTTATTCCTCTGACATCCCGACTCAGGCGACAGCATCTCTCAGTATCCACGGGCCATTTGCTATGAAATTGCACTTTGTAGTATCTTAAATACAAGCTACCAACACTCCGATAGTCCTAATCTCTCCCTCCACTTCTGCTCACAGGAAGCACGATGGAAGGATCCCTCGCATCCCTGATGAAGTAGAGCGCTCACTGCAATATTCCGCATCACTGCTGCCTCTTCCCGCTATCTCGCAGGTAAGGACATCCTGGGATTTCATCGTTCGCAGCCAGGAAATGGAGCTTGTCACAAATACCAACAAGAACCCTTTTTTTTTTTTTTTTTCAATTATTTTTTATTTGTTAGCTGGAAAATGCCATTGGTGTTTTTCATTGCATATTTCACCAATAATGCTGTTTCTACATCATGGACACTTTTGATCTGGCATTAGGGGAATTTTACAGAGGTCGTGCAATGGTGAAATGAGTGTGTATAGTTAGTTTCACATTTATTGTAGTGCCTTTTATGGTGTAATTTACTCATATGTTCTAAAAAAAAAAAAAAAAAAGGGCTTGGTGGCACAAGTTAGGTATATGGTATGCACCATGAATTCTGCCTAGCAACAAGTGACAAAGGTGTTGCTCCCGACTGTCTGTTGTGTTCGTGGTTTGATACGTCACCATTCGACAACAAATAATTAACTTAAAAAACATAAAAGGCCATTTCTACATTGAGGAGAGTTGAATTTGCAATATGGCTATTTTACATTTAATTCAAAGAGGTGGTTCAATGGTGAAATGAATACATATAGTTAAGGCTCACATTTTCTATAGTGCCTTTTATGGAGTAATTTCCTCATCCAGCACGAGTGGCTGTGTTCCTGCCATCTCTCCCTGTCCTTTTTTTGCTGCGTGGCAGCAAGGACCTCAGCCCCAAGTTGCCAGCGAAACAATGCACAAGAAAGAAAAAGGGGGGTTATTTTGGGGCACAAATGGGTGTGTCCAAGGAATTCTGCCTAGCAACAAGTGACAAATGTGACGTGAACAGGTAAAATTATCCCTGCCAGCGCGATTCATTTTTATTTTTCATGTCAACTTTTTATTGTTCGTGTGGTTTACATTTCATTACATTGCTATCAGACAACAAATAATCAACATAAAAAGAAGAAAGAGTGGCTAGACACACAAATTAGCCACCATTTTTCTTGATATAAAACAGAAGGCTATTTTGTTTGATAGATACAGATGGATCAAGCCAGATGGTGACAATAAAGCACTTTTCACAGCGGGGACATGATGAATAAATATGAATAAATGACTAAAAAGATGCACCTGTCAGTCGCACTTTTGCAAACATGGGCCCTTTTTTTCCCTGCAAACAAAATAATAGTTTTATAGTATTAACAAGATATGAACCAACTTTGGTAGCCTATTTTGACACGTTCAGTCAATTTGATTTGATTTTGGGAGCCTGCTGCAGCATCCAATGTTTTTACTTAAGCAAGAAACACATACTGATCATCAGGCCTAATTTGATCTTTCCGCCCCCCTCTTCTGATCAAAGTCAGCATATGCCCGATGATCATCTGTCTCTATAAAATGGTTCTGTGGTTGATTGTTAAATGTGATTTTTTGTTCCTCCTGAGTTATGTTCAGGGTCAGACATTTGTAAATGTGAAACCCAGTTACCCTGTTGAACCTAGCTTCTTCTATTGCTTCTTCTACTACTCTGTCTTCCTCGTTGTATTTCCCAGTCGTCTTGATGTCCTGTGGCACTATGCTGCCTCTCACAGGTCAGTTTCGGTATGACGACAGATATCTGGCTTTGTGGAGGAGACTCACGACTGAGGGTGGAGACATCGCTGTATGTGTGATGTGCTGTGTTCTTCCTCTAAAGTACACCACAGTCACTGGGAGAGAAGAAATAACACATTTTACCAAATCATGTGTAGGGTCTCTCACTTTTTTTGAAAATCGGTAAACATGTTAGATATTGGTATGCCTGTACCATGGAATCAACAGGCGATTCAGTGTCCCTAAAATGCCCAGATTCCTCTGTCTGGACATGTAAGTATCACATTGTCTCAATGCTAAAAAAAAAAAAAAAAAAAAGACGTTTCTGTACCCTCAAATCTTTGTTTTCAGCCTAAATCCAGACTTTTTCAGTGAGTCATTCCTGCTCTAAGCCGGAGCTGTTACATCCGGGTGAAGGGTGGCGCGGATGCCCCCGATTCCGCCATCGCCCTCCCACGCTCCGTAAGTGTGTTTGGCAGACGCTCGTAGTGTCTGAAGGCATCTGCGCACTCTGTCAAAGACTTGCAAAACAAATATAGACTCTCAGCTCTCTATGTCAAAGCATAGGAGGTGTAGTATTTCCATTTCACCACATTCAAAAAATACATTAAAGATATAAAATATCCAGGTTGTTCGGAAAGTCACTGTGCAGTTCTATTTTATTTTGTAACAGACGTGTTCCTATATAGAGTGCATATGTACATCCTGTATTCTATATTGAAACATATCTATGTAGATATCTTATCTATCATAATAAAAATGGACAATAAATGCACAGTAACTTCTTTCTTTCTCAACCAGTCATTCCCAACTTCTGTGTTGAGAGATTATCAGGTGTGCTGCTGGCAATTATCCAATTTCACTTAATTGGTCCAAACCTCTGCGATTGGCTGGCGACCAGTTCAGGGTGTACCCCGCCTCTCGCCCGGAGATAGCTGGGAGAGGCTCCAGCACGCCCGTGACCCTAGTGAGGATAAGCGGAACGGAAGATGAATCAATGAATGAATGGTCCAAACCTGATGATTTACTTCCTGCACATTGTGTACTTTTGTCATCTATTTATGCCAGCGACATATAGTGACAGGCAGAACAATTAAATGTTCATCCACTAGATGGCAGAAGGCTTTTATATATATATATATATATATCTTAGTTTGGTGGTGCTGTGAGCTTTTTTCTAATGTAAAAAAAATAAAATAATCAACTTTGGCTCAATAAAGGTTGGTAAATTACTGTCATGTATGATTAGTTGGCTGTCTCTCCATGGAGATTTGCGTGTGATCGCTGTTCACCAATCAAGTTTGTCTTTTAATCAAAGTTTCACCTTGTAAACTGATGACCTGAGGCCTTTGTGCTGCGCGCTTTTGATGCCAACACAACAGAGGGATTGTTTCTCTAAAGATAGTTCAAAGCAACACAGAAATTCATTGAAGAAGAAGTTTGGCATTGAGGCGGAAATGTACTTAACCTTTTGTTTGATTAAGAAATAATTATTTTTGAGAGCTGGTTTGAGAAAATACCTGAGAAAGTGCATCGTTACACAATAAATCTTTTATTTTCTCTTTTTTCTAAGAAGCTCACCTCCTTCATTTCCTCACAATCCTATTTCTCTTCAATCTCCATTTCGACGGCAGTCCGTTTCGACAGGGTGTAATTTTGCCAAGGCGCCATTCCACTGAAGCATGGTTTCAGCAATGAAATCAAAACAATTGGAAACAAAATTAAATATGTAATTGTATTTGCCACACAAAAAGGACTGGTCATAGTATTAAGAAGTTTACTGACAATGCTAGCCCTAACTTTCCTAACCCAGGGAAACAGCACACCACCATCTACTATGGTATTGATGATACACTTACAATGTATTTTGCCCGAAAATGTCACTCCTTTCCTGTTTACCTTCTGTTTCAGTTACAGTGTTGCTGTATCGCTATCACCTATTTCGGATTCAGCGCACTGCAAAAAATGTTTTCATATTCATATTGCACATATTTCACCGTATTTTCAGTGTATGCTGTCATTTTTCCAAGGTGGTAAAATAAACGCCTCCTTGGCTAAAACATTAAAACTCTAAATAAATAAATAAATCAAATAAAAATGGGGGGGGAAAAAATCATTGAAAGATATTACAAGGAATAAAATGTACACAGTGTACAGTACTACTGTGCATTACTGTATGTTTAAGAGTTTAAATGGTGTTTAAGTGTCCTGTTGACCCTTCTGCTTGAATTTCAACTGCAGCGCGTTGAGGCAGAACCTATTGACGATGCTAGCGCTAACTTTGCTTGCAAACCTCACTCTGTTCATTTTTGATATCGTTGGGTTGTCAATATCGACTGTAGTGGAATACCTAAAATGGGCATTGCTGTTTTCGTTTTGTTTTATGATTGAATTGTTTCTGATTGCAGACAGCAAACCAGTTGTCAATGCCCACTGCCAAGGAGTGAATTCCTCTCAAAGTGAGAAAGAGCGTGCAGCAAAAGAGTGAAAAACATACTTTCCATTGAGGGTAGTCTTCTTTGCACATCTTTACGCTGCATTTATGTCCCATTTCAAATCGAGCATGTGGAGGTGGGCCTCGCAGGCCCGCGCACGAACCGCAGAGAAGTCTAACAAGAGTGACTTTACTTGGCAAAGGTAGCCTCGCGGATCCATTCAAACATCTGCAGCCATTGATTGATTCTCTTTGAAGTCTGGTTTCCATTTGAGGATGAGAATAACCCTGTGAGCATCAATGAGATACTGCGGGGGTAGGGGGATTAGGGGGAAGACATAATGCTTTGGATGGAAGTTTGCCTAAGGAAATGAAGAAAAAAAAAAAGTGCGCTCTGTTGTGCGGACTTAATGAACTCGTGGAGATGTGCAGCCGCAGTTCATGGATATTTATGCCTTCCTTTGGTACGCGCCCGCATGCTGTTATTTTGTCGGGGCGAAGGACTGCCAGTCGCGCGACGGCGCCGTTAATAAGTCAAGCCGCTCGTGCGCCGCCGAAATACTTTGACGTGAAGAGATCTCTTCTCGTCGTGCATTTTAAAATGGCGGCGGCTCTTTCGGCACAGCCCGGCCTTCCCGTTGTCTTACCAGTGACACGACAGTGGAACTCCGAAAATTAAAAAAAAACATTTCTTGCAGGAAAGACGAGAAATGGCGGTGCTTGAGAGGTGTGCCAAACTTGTGGCATCTTGTTCAAACAGACTTTAGACTCTAATTGCGCCCAAAGGTACATCAACAACGTATTGCGCAAAGGCTGTGAACACTTTTGTATTGTACATGCGATTTTTTAATTTTTAAAAAAATTATTATTATATTTAAACCCACACCACCATTTAGGAAGAAGCCCTGTTCTACTGAATTCTTCACATTACACCTTTGTTAATAAAAGAAATATTGTGGATTTTTGCTTTCATCAGTTTCCAGGGATCTTTCTCAACTTTCCTAGGAGTAAAAAAAATGCTTCCACAGTCAGTTGTTTTGGTCATGTGGTCATTCCACCAGTGGAGGTCTTCACATTACAGGAACTCTATTTCTATTTGTGATTGACACTTTGAATCAGGAGCAGGACCATGCTGCATTTGGCCTCGGTATACACACTGCTTAATCAGCACTCTAAAAGACAGTTTTACAATCTCAATCCTCCAGGGTTTTCTTTTGGGGGGGGAACTTCCACCTTCCGCCGTTGACGTCTGGTCGAGGATGCAACTAATTCATGTTTTTTGCTCTTTTACGACTATCAGTAACTGTTCGTTGTCGCAATCAGAAGAGACGCTACAATACAATACATATCATACATAATGAGTGTAAACAGTGTTTTGCTACAAATTAAAACAATGACTTTTTTTGTCACGTTACGGAAAATGGCACATTGGTGTGTGTTACAATTAACGCAGGATAGGTTGGAGGGGGGAAAAAAAATCAGCCAATGTTCCTAACGTTTTGTAAGAAATGTATGTTTGTGACTGTGGTTGCCATATCATACAGTACAAACACAGCAGATTGTTCAGGTGTACCTAATAAAGTTGGCAGTAAGGGTGTTCTTCTGATAGTTCACACCACATGCTTTATCCAGCTCATCCGGGTTGTCAAATAACAATTTTTTTATTTATTTGATTTTTTTTTTTGTAGCACCTGAGCTGAAATGCCACACTCATCAACACAACCTTGCAATCAATATGCTTTACATCCGCAACAACACAAGTTGGAATTTGGATGACATTCTGTACATATCCAACGTGATTATCTTGCATTCGTCTTTGAGTGTTCTCTCCTTGAGTGTTGCGCTGCTCTCCTGTTATAGCGTTTCAGACAGTTTCGTCCAGTAGGCCTCGCTCGGAAGTGATTCTGGTTCTTCGCTTAGCCTACTTGGTGATCATTTCATGGGAAGAGAAACTCGGCGTGAGGCAGTTATTACGTGACAGTGGTGCACAACGGCATTCTCGTTTACGCAGATAACGGAAATATTTATTTGCTTGTTTTAGTTCACCCTTTATTGGTTAGGCAGGCACTCCAGAGACCCAAATATTTTATGCAATGACATAAAAAGTAAATTCTACATGATATTTTCCCTTTATTAAAAGTATGACATCCTAGTTACCTTTGAATGGATGAAATCAAATGTAATTGAAAAGAAACAAATAAATAAAAGTGCTTAGATCTGATCAAGGTCAGCTCCAGAAGAGTTTCTAAAGCATTGCAATGTATTCAGAAGTGTCCCCCCCCCCCCCCAGTGCAATTACCTTTAATATGACATCAGCATGCAAACTCAGTCAGATAAGCCTGATTGAAACGTGATGTTGTTAATTAAGTTCAATAGACGACTTCCATTTTAAGAGGCCCCCTTTGTGCATGCTGCAGGGAGGAAGATGAACGTTCCCGTATTGTGAGTCAACAAAAACGAGAAGCGCACAGAATCGCGCGTGTGTGTAAAGCATCTGAGACATTTTGTTCCTCCCTTCCTTCAACTTCCTGCAGTGCAAATGCGTGTGCGCTGCAAAAAGAGGAAGGAAGCGGAATCCCATCCTCAACATTTCGACGGCAACGTCTTGTTCCTCGCACACCAACGCAACGCAACGCGCGCACCCCGACTCAACTTTCCTCCTGCTTTTTTTTTTTTTTTTTTTTTTTTTCACTTTTAGCGCTCGCCGTCTTTGCGCGACGATGATGGCGAACACCTTCTCG
The DNA here is from genome assembly GCF_024500275.1 of Phycodurus eques. Lineage (NCBI taxonomy): Eukaryota > Metazoa > Chordata > Actinopteri > Syngnathiformes > Syngnathidae > Phycodurus > Phycodurus eques. The sequence goes on along the minus strand of NC_084534.1, from coordinate 24,757,933 downwards.
TACGCACTGCTCCACAGCGCCCCCCGCAGACCTCTACTCAATAGGAGATGCCTGAGCGATGTGAGTATGATTTTTTTTTTTTGTGCCCTCGCCTCCTCAAAGGTTGGCAGGCATTGCTGATTCCAGTTGAGACATTTCCAATCTTGTTGTGTCTGACTTCCTCTGAGGAGAGAGCGGGTGCTTGTGGTTCACTGATCAGCGTAGCGTGACGGATCGGGTGGAAGGTGTTGAGGTAATCCTGGACACCAAATTTGGCGGTCAGGAGTGGGCGCAAAATGTCAAATTCTTAAAAGAAGGAAAAGTATTAACTGTATTTCCTCAAATCTGTCTATCTAATACAGTTTTTTCCCACCATTTATAGAACCAAAGCAAATATACATTAGCACAATCTCATGGCACAGCACCCAAAAAATGTCACAAAATGTATATATCCTGCAATAATGATCTTGTCTCAATTTAATCACAGATAAACGTAGTGTGAAATCTGGGCCTGTTTAGTTGAATACTAAGCTCTTATTCTGTTGTATGACTGGCAGCAGGTGGACATGTTAATTGTACCTTCTGCCATCTAGTGGAAGAACATTTCATTGTCCTGCCTGTCACTATACAGCGCTGGCATAGATAGATGAACATACATTATTTTGAGTAACCCAATTAAGTTGTGGAGTAGTGCCATACATCATACAAAATACATCTTTAATATGAGCACTACTTTTTTTCCCCCCAGGCGTTTACTCATGAACAGGGTTTAAAAATACTAGTGCTACGCACGTGTATGCTTGGTGGGTGGGCGTGCGTGCGTGTGTTAAGCAAGCCCCCGCGATGGCCCTTAGTAAATTTAAGATGTCATGTGGAAACATCAGCCTGGCATTTCAGTCCACTTGTGTTACATGGTGAACAAATAGGCTTAAGTACACAGCAAACAGATGTGTCCGTTTCCTCACGTCGGAGCTTCTTTAACCTGCATACGCCGCATACAAGCACTCTTATTTTTATAATTAAGGTATGTGACCATGTTCAACTTGACTTGTTTATGAAGAAAGTTTACAGTGAGCAAAAACAAAAACAAAAAAGTGGAGAGCCTTTTTTTTTTTTGTCTGTATGACAGTAGTCGCTTTCCTGATTCAAGGAGAATGTTGTAAGGTTATGAGATCGTACCACTTTTGATTATGGGGCCAACAATTCCCTGCAAAATCAACACGGAATTGTTTTACTGTTCGTTCTTCTGGAGAATGATGTAAGACGGACAATACCAACAGGAATCTTACCATTTGCTCTTTGTTGCAGAAGAGATGGATTCATTGCTATTGTGATGGCAAAAAAATACACATATTTTTTTTTAAATCACAAATCGCTGCATTTTGCATTGGTTTTGAGTATGGGTTTGTTAGCAAGCAGGTTACTGCCTGGTTCATGGACATTGGGAATAGACAGGACTGTACTGTGCATTCTTGGGCAGAGGGAAATTGGTCAGTTATGAAAAAAGTGAGATTTTTTATTTGTCCGACGTTAGTTAGCAGGCTACTTCCTGGGACATTGGAAATTATGGTCACGACTCCACCATTAGTGTGTTTGGACGTGGAGAATGATTTCATCACGACGTGCCACCCCTTCATTTAGTTTTTGTGTTATCCTGCCTGTAAACAAACCCACCAACCAAGCAACCAACAATACTTCGAACCTTGTGCTTTGTGGGCATTATGGCAAATCTTTCCTTCCATATTGTAATAAACACTCGGAAACACTTAGAATATACTTTTTCTCATTTAATTCCACGCTTGGAATAAGAGAGTTTGAAAGGAGTTTGAAAAGTTCGTCTGATCAGCAGAGCGGCAGCGGGCAGTTTTTGGAGACTCAAGATTATTTGTTTGCAGTTGCAAAGAAGTTTATGTCAAGGAATTGCCTCAGGTGATTGGCCACGTGCCACTTCGACAAGTTTAAAGACAAATAGATTATCTGATCACATGCGGCCGTCTGTTCTGGCAAATTTCCATAAGTCCCTCACCGGGGAGGTTAAGCAGGCCTGTTTAACACATTTTGATCACTTTAAACTCCGCCTAATTGGGTTGTTGTCAGAGGAGCTCCTTGGAGCTTGAGAGGATGTTTTTTTTTGGTTTGTTTTTTAAATCCCAGAAGACCTACTTGTTTACATAGTTTGTCTTCAAGAGCACAGGCACAATCCAGGGACGCTTTGCGAAACATGACATTTTCAAGAGTGGAAGAGTTTTCTAAGGAAGGCTATGGGCGTCTTGAGACTGCGATAAGCGCTGACTGAAGACCTGTGAGAAATGATATCAAAACAAGTCTAAAACCATCCTGTGTGTCAACTCTCTCCCTCCCCCCTTCAGAGCTCGGACCTGTTTGCCATGATCGAGAGGATGCAGGTACCGTAAGTTGCCTTTCGACCGGCTGAACTGCGACGCTTCCTCTGGCTATAATCAAACGCCTTTCTCCGAATTTCACACCCAAAATGCAATTTATTCCTCCCTTGATGCACCGGCCTACCTCTGCTGCTTTTTTTTTTTTTTTTGGTATTCCGGACAAACATGCAGCTGAAACATTTACGCATCACTGTAACACTCTCAATTTGACATGTTTTATGTGGAGGTTATGTTTGCCGGCTTCAGCCTTTTCACCACTGTGCTTTTATTCCGATTGCCATCACTCCTATTGAATGCAGTTAACCATGAAGCCTTCAGATTTCTTTCTTCGGTGAAACAAAAAAAAAGATGGCGTCAGGTTAACCTTGTAGTGTCTGTGTAGTCAATGGAAACTGTTTGGGAAAGGTTTCAAACTTGGAATGTCGCATTCTTGGAGGGTTAATAAAATCAACAATTAGAAGAGTAAGGAGTAAAAGAATTTACATACAGTTTTCAACGTTGTCAAAACAATCCTTGAACACACCAATGTGTAAAAATGCTGTCATATACATGCCAGGCCATGTACAGAAACAAATCAAACAAATCAAAATATCAGTCAACAACCAATATGTACACTATTATATTACATCCATGTCTGTAACATGTCTTGGAATTAGGTTCTTGTTAAAACATTCAGAAAACATCTAACTATGAAGCTCAATTTAGAATTTTAACTGCTTGAGCGTAGAAAAGAAGTGGTAAAAAACCCACTGTTCCCATTTTATTCATCATCCCTCATTGAAGGTGATCTATTACACATTGTGACTGCAAAAGCGTTGTCGAGGAGCCTCTACATACGGGCTCACTGACACCTAAATCCTCAAACAAGTCGAGTACATGAATGTCACACAAATGTAGTAATAACCGGTATGTATTGTATTACATCCTGTCTGTCTCTACGTTTAAAATTGATCAAATAAGAACTGTGACCGCTGGAGCATAGAAAAAAATAAAAACCTATGTGAGAACTTGCGAGTCGCATACAGCGTGCTTATTTTTCACTATGCAAAGTGAAAGCGAAAGGGAAGAACATCTCTTAAAGCATCCCCCGTTCCGTTTTTCTTCATCTTCCCCCATTGAAGGTGATCTATTAAGAATTGCTAGAGTGCTGATGAGAAACCTCAACAGGCTCAATGACATGTAAATCCTGAAATGAATAGAGCGCATGAATGCCACTCAAATATCAGCCAATAACCAGTATGTATTATGTTACATCCTGTCTATCCATCTCGAAGTTTGAAGGTGACCGATTGAGAATTGTCAGTGCTAGAGCACCGACTAGAAACCTCTTTAGCAGATCGTGTGAGTTGCAAAAAGCAGTTGCATGTTTTATTGTTCACTGTGCAGTAGACTGCGACAAAGCACCTGCAGGAACTTTAAACGTCTCCAATGTCCATCCATCCATTTTCAACACCGCTTATCCTGGTTAGGGTCACGGGACGCTGGAGTCTATCCCAGCTGACTTCGGGCGAAAGGCGGACTACACCCTGAACTGGTCGCCAGTCAGTCGCAGGGCACATATAGACACGGACAACCATTCGCACTCACATTCACGTCACTGAGTGGGAACTGAACCCACACTGCCTGCACCAAAGTCAGACGAGTGTACCACTACACCATCAGTGACGTCTCCAATGTTGTTTCTTATAATCGGTGTTCAGACTTTGTGTTTATTTGTATCATATATTCGTACAAACAAATGATATACTTGTATTTAACTTCTGTCTGAATACACCAGCCATACAGAAAACAAAATTTTAGTAAACCATCATGTCATCAACCTGAGTTATGCTCATAAGCGCAACATACACAGGAAGTCCTCTAACCTGTTTTCCGGGTTTGGTCACGAGACTGCGACTGCTTGAGCGCTGATGAGAAACTTCTACAGGCTCCGTGACATTCTGGAATGAATAGAACACATGAATGCCGCATAAATATCAGTTAAAACACATTCACTGCCATTGACGGCTTTAGAAGTCAAATATCCATGTTAACTGTGAAGGCTGGCAATGAATGAGTTTTAATAACCAGTATGCATTACATTACATCCTGTTTATCGCAGGTTCATTGAGAAAATTATTTCTCTAAGTTTGAAGGTGATCGAATTGTGACTGCTCGAGCGCTCAAAAGAAAGCTCTGTGGGAGAATTTGTATGCTGCATGCAGCAGTTCCATGTTTTTATTGTTCACTTTGCAAAAAGAAAGAGAAGGATGCCCCCTTCTCCTTTTTTCCATCTTCTCCATTGTCCGAAAAGATCAGCATCAAAATTTGATGCGTCTCAAGTCTTGCTGTGGGGTTTTCCACACAAACAGCTTACTGATCAGCAATGTTTTTTTGTTTTTTTTTGTCGTTGTTTTTTTCTCCACATTACTCACAAACACACTCTGGGCTTTGGGAACTGTAAGCAGAATAAGAATCGATACAATAGGGAGAAATCCCTTCCTGGCACTCTTCAGTCCACACCAGCATTTCTGCTTAATGACTTCTGGAGTTTGGCTTTTTTCCCCGTGTTTATCTTTTTTTTTTATCTTTTACCTCCTCCCCTAGCATCTGATTGACTTTATGTAACACGATTGTGAGTCACAGGCAACAAAGAATAATCCGACACCTCCGTGCTGCGCTAGGAATGACTTTGACGCTTCTAAAAATATATAAAAATAATGCTTCTGTTGAGCTTGTGCCTTTGAAAGATGCTGTGGTTCTCTTTTTTTTCACCTGTTGTGTTTGCATCCTTTGATGCCTTTCTTCCTGTCTGCAGGGTTGCAGAATGGACGAGCAGAGATGCCCCCTCCCTCCGCCCCTCAAAGTGAGTCGCAAATCCTCCCATCACCGCACCGAGCGCAACGCGGAAACACATCCATGATGGATGACATACGAACTTTCTCCCTTATCAGCTGTCAGACAGGTTTTTTTAAGCACTCTCACTGACTGCCATACTTTATCTTTATTTAATGGCATTTGCTCCTGGGTCCGCATGAGACTTTGACTCGGTCCAGATCCGGACCGTGGTTCGCCATTTGAAGATATCCATTCTAGTTTAAGGATGATCTTTGCAACTATGTGGAGTGCTTGAACTCACAAAAAAATAAAACAGAAAAACCCAATATCTATCTGCGGATGCAGTGTTTTTGTTTTTTTCTCGATAGGGCATCTTTCGACATGTTCCTCGATCTCGTTGTGAATCACAAAATTGAGGCACAGGCAGGAAGTATGACTGGCACAAGAATCAGAGGGTGAAATTGGAAGATGAAACTTCCCAAGTGGTGAAATGAATGTTCAGTATTGTGTATTTAAATAAGCAATGCATTAGCAAGTAGCTCAACAATCAAACCCATTTGCCAAATAACATCACTGGATTCAAATGAGAGGCTACATGCTGACAAAGGGTGGATATTCACTACAAAGGGAAATATTGTGATCTTCGTCATGTTTGAAGGGCGCTACAAGTGACCATGAAAAACGTCGCCCTGCATGATTGTCGAGTGTGTGTCACGGCGATGGCGCCCAGTTCAAGTTTTGACCAGAAGCATCTTTTTGTTGGCTTGACTCATGTTTGTTTCTGCAGACAGAAGAGGACTACATCCCATATCCCAGTGTTCATGAGGTACTGAACACGTGCATAAAACTCACATATTTTGTGTGTTCTGTTGTTAACTCTTGCCAAAATCAACAAATCCGCATCACTTTTGGTAGAACATTCTGTGTGACCATCATGCACATCGATCTCTGCTTGATAGAGAGGAAAAATCTGGTAGGGGGCGGGGGGGAGACAGACCACGGAAATCTTTCAACTGCTGTAGGATTATTCCTTTGACTTTGAGAAACGCTAAGAAAATACTATATTCAAGTCTGAAGCTGATAATTGAGAATTATGGCTACTAGAGTGCTGATGAGAAAATGCCACAAGCTTGGTAGCTCAAAAGTCCTGAAACAAGGAGTCCACTTGAATGTGACACAAATATAACAAAGGTCTCACAGGTTCTTGGAATTGGGTTCTCTTTTCGAGAAGTTTCAGTTTGGGGGTGATTGAAACTGCTAAGAGCACTGTCAAGAAACCTCTCTAGGTTCTGAAGCTCAAAAACAAGTACTGTAACACAGATATCACTTCATAATCTTTATATTTTCCTGTCTCTCACCATTTTTGTGAAATTGGGATCTTGCTGAAACAGTGAAAGAACAGTATCTTGACTGATTTGATAACTGTGGCTGCTCAAGCGGTGGCCAGAACCCTCCATGGGATCAGTGGCTCAAAAACCTGGAAAAGAGGACAGCACTTAAATGCAGCACCAATAGCATTACATACTATTACAGTTTTTGACATGAAGAAAAATCTGTCACCAATTTGGAAGGACATCGTTTGAGCATTGTGACTATTGCAGGTTCTTGGTCGCAGAGGCCCGTTCCCGCTCATCCTGCTTCCCCAGTTTGGAGGCTACTGGATTGAGGGGACCAATCACAAGCCTCGAGAGACACCGGAGGCGGAGCAACCTCCATGCCCCGCCTCCTACGTTAAGCTCGAGACCAACAGCACCGCCAAGATCTACAGGAAACAGTTCATGGGCAAAGTGAGCCAAGTTTACAGTATCTTCCTCTACTTAAACAATGACTACTCTGGACATCATCTATTTGTCATCATAGCCTTTCTTCATTCTACTATCCCTTGTCAGATCATGCATGCATGCAATCTTCTTCTGCCTATCTTCTACCAGGAGCATTTTAATTACTACACCATGGACGCCGCTTTGGGCCACTTGGTCTTCTCATTAAAGTACGACGTCATCGGGGATCAGGAGCATCTGCGCTTGATGCTGCGGTACGTCTACTTATTATAGTGTTTATTTTTTTAATAGCTACTATTCTGGGCCCCTGGTCAGTTTATCATTTGCCTTTGTCACCACATTTGTATCTCTTTAATGGTAGAAGATGAAGTAATATCCCCCCCTATATGACTCAGTTGAAATGTCATCCCCCCCCCGCCCTTGAGCAATTTTGGGTCAAGGGATGCTGATAATGACACAGAGGAAGAGCAGCAGTCTGGGCGTCCATCAGGCGATTCATTTCAAAAATGCATTCCCCGGCTATAATTGCTCATAAAGGGCATTACTGCGGGGAGAATGGCCCCGGCCGGCTTGGTCTGAAAAAACGACAAGCTGTTTGCTGACCATCCACATTAATTTGTTCTTCAATGAGATGTGATATCCTTCAACTTTTATGAATGCTGTTCTGGAAGTTTAATAGTGTTTGGGCCACTCTTCTGAGATGTCATTAGTAACGGAATTGGTTGCTTATATCAGTCTCCTGGCTTCTATCTTGTATTGGCATAAACGAAGCTGTTTCGTGCTATTGTTAATTTTTTGGTTAAGGGGTTAGTTAGGGTTGAATGAGGGATTAGGGTTAAAGTTAGGTTTAAGGTTTGGGTTAATTTTAGGCTGTTTTACTTGGAGTTAAAGTCAAATTAAGGGTTTGATTTTAGTATAGATTAATCCATCATCCATTGTTTTATACTACTTATCCTCTTTCGGGTCATGGGTAGGCTGGAGATTATCCCAGTTGACTTTGGGCGAGAGGCGGGTCCAGGCTACTAGGGACCCTTTTCAACTACAACCCAAAAAAAAAATGGACAAAACAGTGTCACTTTCTTCTATGAGGCGACATCATTGTTTTGGAGCAACCTTTTGAAAACGGGTCTCAAAGTGGAAGTTTTTTAAAGCAATCCCATTTTAACTCCAATATAACATGTAATGTAATTCAAAACAAACAAATGGTGGAACACTGGGGTGTTTTGCAACAAGGAAACAAAAACTCTCATTTGTACGAGCTCATTCTTGTCTAAATATCCCGATCACATATAAGAAAAAGTTGCTAAGCAGCACTGGAGCACAACGGAGACAAACTCATTGGTATATTTATCAGATTCTGAATCAGTTTAATTGGCATGTTACAAGACACACAATGAATTTGTTGAGGGACATATGAACTAAGCAGCAGGAAGGTAATGCTAATTGGTCATATTGAGCCATGTTCCCCAAATGACAAACTGTCGACATTACGGGTACAAATGTGAACCAAACACGAGTCGCTCGGTGCAAATTGTTGCCTTTAAATCCTCAACTGGCGCATTGTGCGAAAACAATGACAGTCCGTTGGCGCCCCCGCGACTCACTTAACTGATGAATTCGTTTGAGTTTCCTCTCCACATTCTAAAAGCCACATTGTCCTTCTTTTAATGGGGCTGTAAAGTGGATGATGCAAGCCTGCAGTCACCCAGCCCAGATCGTTATTGTGTTCTCTCTTTCGCACTGGGGGAGGAGAGAGATGAATAGTCACGGTTTAGAATCTCACTGCATGTAGATTCTTTCGCTCAAGAGGACAGAACTTTTTGGTCTTGTTGATTACTTTACACTCATTTATTCCCAAGATTTATATATATATATATATATATATATATATATATATATTTTTTTTTTTTTTTTTTTTTTATTTTTTTTTACATTGCATACTCTCATTGAGAAAATATAACAACAATATTGCCAATTTTGAACATGATCGATTGAGAATTGCGAGTGATCGAGCGCTGAGGAGAAAAACTCCGCAGACTCAGTCGTCTTAACGTCCTGAAGCAAAAAGAACCCTTGAATGCAGCGCAAATATCATTCAACTCTACATTCACAGTTTTGGGGGAATTGGGTTCTTGTTCAAACGTCGAGAAAACAGCTCTCCAAGTTTGAACGTGACTGACTGAGAGTCGTCACAAATGCGGACAAGAAAACTTCATAGGCTCAGTTCCTTCAAAAATCCTGACACAAGGAGAGCACTTAAATGCAGCACAAATATAATTCAACTAGCTATATTTTATTACATATACACACTGTCCATCACAGGTTCTAGTTCAAACATTGAGAAAAGAATATCTCCAAGTTTGATGGTGATTGACTGAGAGTTGCGAATTGCCAACTGCAGAAGAGAAACCTTCATAGGCTGAAACAAGGAGAGCACTTAACTTCAACCCAAATATCATTAAGTTTCCAGTATTTACAGTATGACAGCTTTTTGCATACTAGCTGGTAGACTCTCTTCTTGATTTTGGACATTGTCAGGGTTGCCGATGTCACTCTTACTTTTGTCACTTTAACCAGAAAGAAGATGAATCCCCTCTTAATAATTTAATAACTCTTTGACTTTCAGCTCTAGGCTAAGAACCTACCATGATGTCATCCCAATTTCCTGCCTGACAGAGTTCCCCAACGTGGTTCAGATGGCCAAGGTAAGAAAAATGTCATTCAAAGAAAAAAAGCACGGTCTTTCCTTTTCTTAATCATCTTTTTTTCGGTGGTTACAGCTTGTTTGTGAAGAAGTCAACGTTGATCGGTTTTATCCAGTTCTCTACCCAAAGGTAAGTCCTTTGAACTTTAACGTTTGATTGTTTTGAAATGGTTTTTTTTTTTTTTTTTTTTTTTTATTAACGGTCTCGATCATCTGGTCCCCAGGCATCACGCCTCATTGTCACCTTTGACGAGCACGTGATCAACAACAATTTCAAGTTTGGAGTCATTTATCAAAAGTTTGGTCAGGCGAGTGCCACTCCCCAGATGTTTACTCTTGAAGACGCGTCGCTGCTCCTGACTGCCGTTCTTATCGTGTTTATTCTTGCAGACCACAGAGGAGGAAGTCTTTGGGAACATGGTAGAAAGCCCGGCCTTTGCCGAGTTCTTGGAGTTCCTGGGGCAGAAGATTGAGCTGCATGACTTTAAAGGGTAAACATGCTCTTTTTTTTTTTTTTTAGTCCATTTTTGTTCCAGATCATGGTTTGCGATGGGTGTCTTTCACGGACAATGGTTTATGCTTGAGTCTCTAAGTCTAATGGCTCATTTCCCTATATCTGTGAGAAGCCAATAATGATACACGTTGACAACCTTTCAATAGTTCCTCCTCCCCCGCTAATCAGTGATGGCTTTGCCTTGACTGCTAATGTTTATTTACCTCATTAACTAAATACTAAGCTAAGTATCCTAAAGGTCCATTCAAGACTTGTAGAAGGAAGGAAATAACACATTTGGAGCTGACTTGAGTGCTTCAGACGTGAACAATAAACAACTTTTTTCAACTGTGGTGATTATCACCCACATGTTGTATCAAGATATTAAGTTCTAATGTGCAAAATATGGAAATCATATTGCATCATTCTGCAATTATTACCCTTACAATGGGGCGCTCTGATTGTATTTAAAGCACTCACGCTCATGCTTGGCCATTATTCACTTCACTATTGATAATGCAGCAACTGTAAATGAACTCCTAATAAAGGGTAATTGAGGGAGATTTGTCATGCAGTGTGCACCAGGAGTGAATTTGTGGAAGAATCCAGACTAAAGTCAACAATTTTAGGATTTGGGGTGAAGACTTTACATGTACGCATAACATTCATGAAAATCTTACCAGTTTAAATTTAAAAAGAAGTGCTTTCAAGATTGTGTGCCATTTGTTTTGTTTGGTGGCAACCCACCGGTTTTCGTCGATGCCGACTGCAGAGGCCACCGTGAAACAAGTATCATGGAAGGCGCTCCGGAAATTAGGATGTTTTGATTCATGTTTTACGTTTTTTATTAAATCGGGAAAAAGAGAACAGGTTTGCTATTTAAAGATAGGAGACACAAGAGCGATGACATCTAACGTCTGTCACAAGTCTTGGAACGTAACAGGGCACAAATACTTTGTAACTGCACTTAAGTAGAATTTTCATATATCTGTACTTAGTTATACATGATTATACTGATACATTTTTCTTAAGCATATTTATTACTCAGTTCTAATAGCACGGATAGTCGTGGCGTTATAACCCTTTAAGCAACGGACATTTGAAAAGAAACAGCGCATAAACACATGTAGACAAACAATATAGCAATACTCATGGGCATATTTTCTTTGTCCTGTACGAAAAACAACAAATATTACTGCAGTTTACTGAGTCACTTATAGTAGCTGTGAAAGTCTTCTTCATTTGTGTATTCAAGACTGTATTACACTGCCTCCCGGTGGCCAAGTCACGCACCAAAGAAGGAGGCGCAATGATTTAATTATGATGCAAAAACTGTTCAATTATTTATATTCTATTCAATTATGTTATTGCTATATGTTTTATACAGCAAATATTATACAGCATTCTTCCTTATTAAAAAACACCTTTTTTTGGGGGTGTGTGAGGCTGCTTCATCTTCTTATTCTTTTCCTTTCGGCTTGTCCGGTTAGGAGGTTGGAACGGATTAATGGCTATTTCCATTCATTTCAATGGGGAAAGATGATTTGAAAGTGTTTCGCGTTAAGACTGTGGTCACGGGACAAATTAAACTTGTATCTTATCTTGTATATGTTATGACTGAGCAAGACTACAACTTAACGTATGACTTGCTTAACCAAAGTAATGACTTGAGCGGACTTGCTTGAGCTCTGCCACAGTCACTTGGGACTTGAAGGTTAAGACTCAAAACGTAATTACGACTCGCACAGACGTGTCTTGCTCCCGTCTCATCTGTCTCATCCCTCTCCACGTCTGCCGTTGTAATCCTGCAGGTTTCGAGGAGGCCTGGACGTCACGCACGGCCAAACGGGGACGGAATCGGTGTACACCAACTTCCACGGCAAGGAGATCATGTTCCACGTCTCCACCAAGCTGCCTTACACCGAGGGAGACTCCCAGCAGGTACGGCGACGCTCCGGTGAGCTAATTTGTGGCTGCGGGCTAATTGGCAGCTAATTGGTATTTAACGGACTCACAGTGACCCGTGTTGGGTTGAGAATTGCAATGGTGGTTCTGCACTGCATCGATGGTGGTGTTCTCCATGTAAGATATTGCGTTAGTCCCCCTCGACTCTTTGGTGCGCTTAAGAAGTTTGTTACCATGGTAACCCTCCATTCTGTCGGCGGACAGCTCACGTGGCCTGATTCTTGAGTGAGAAAAAAAAGGAGCAAAAAGTAGAGCAATCATCCTATTACCTTCCCCAAGGTGCTTCTTGGGTTCTCGTCGCCTTTGTATGTATTTAATGGAGACATGTTATGGAAAGTTACATTTTATTGACTTGTATACAAGCTGGGTCTTGCGTGCCAGCCACCCGTCAAGTGTGAAATGAAACAACACAGGAAATCTTTTATCTGCCTGTCTCTAAAAATGTGCCTGTGAGTGAGTCATTCTGCACTTCTTAATTTACATAATATACGCCCCCACGGCAGATTTCTCCACCCATGATATGTCTAGCTAAGCTGGGCAAAGATCCAGAGCCACTTTCAAGTGATGGCCACCATACTAACCTGTCTAAAACACTACGACAAGAAGGCAATATCATGCTGAAAGAAACACACGTCCCCCATGGGTTTGACACTGCTGCTCTCATGTAGACGCCAAAAGGTAAGCAGAGCTGCATTGAGTTTTTGGGATGCAGCGATTTCTGTCTCTGATTGGTTGTTTTTCCTCAGGCGTGGTTGCAAATCAAATTAGAGGCAAAAGATGGAGCCAGAGAGGGCTGATTTATTATTTTTTCACCCCACAGATCGTTTTACTCATGTACTTCTGACAGGCCGTACTGTCAGTTTTAACAAATCCAACATAAAATAAAAGAGATTTTTATTTTATTTTTTAAATTGCAAACATCCCTTTAATGTCTCAGTGGATAATGCGTGAATGTTAACGACGGCGATGGTGACGCTGATCCGAATTGCCATTTTTTGGCCTTGGTGGAGGTCCACGCCATTCCAATTTGGCCCCTTTTCGAGGACACTGTGCCTGTTGTTGTCCATTTCCGCGCTCGCAGGCGTTCCAAGCGCTCCCATCTGCGTTGAAAAAATGAGGAGCGTGTTATCCGCATGGCTGCGTTGAGTGCATATGAACATATGAAAGATGACAGCCAATAAAGTCATCGCTGATGAAGCAGCCACTGCTCTGCATTTTGTTCCCCTTTTTGCCTCTAACGCTGCTTTCGAAGAAAATGTTCTTATTAAATTTGAGCCAAAATGAACAGGAATTTTATCTTCAACTGCTTTCAAGGAAAAACCTCTAATAATGTTGACCGGAATTCAACAGAGATTTTATATTCTAGACCATGGATGAGTGGGCAAAGCATGGTCCAGGCCACATACAACTCGCTTTGTTCTGTCATCTCTGGCCTATCAAACATTTACCTTGCCCAGAGTCCTGTAATATTAATAGTTATTATTATTTTAGACATTTCAGACACCATGTGCACTGTCAAAACTATGTACAAATGAGCACAATATCAGCTCCAAGATAAAGATCAATTCCAGTGAAGCGTCCAGCAAAGTATGAAAAACGAACTCCTTTCGCTTACTGAGTTCGCTCATTTACGAGTCAAGATCTTAACTTTGTTTCTGCTTTCTGTAGCAAACATTCAGAGATTGAAACATGAATAATGTAAAGATGAACACAAATATAAAATTTGTTAATTGATGTATTGTAAATAATAAACTTAAAACAATAAAACAGTTTACATATATAGTCCAATTCATTTAACATTTTGTATTTTTTCTAATTACTTATTTATTCACAAAATTAAAAAAATTAAAAAAATTAAAAACGAGAATGAATGATTATTTCATTGTCCACATAAATTTTGGCTTTATAAAATATTTTTTTTAGAATTTTCTAATTATTATTTTGTATTAAAATAAAATGTCTTACACAGATATTTTAAAAAATGTTCTTACCTCATCTGCAAATGACCTAGAACATCTGTTTGTTTTAAAATAAAAATCAAATCAAATCAAATCAAAATCCCTTTAGCACAAAAATTACTCACCTCTGCTCTAGCAAGATCTACATGTGTGCCCATAAGTTTACATACCCTGGCATAATTTGTGAAATATCTGCATTTATTTGACTGATAACTAAATGATCTTATTTTCTTCTCTTTTTTTTTGCTACTTTTTTAATGATCCTGCTATTTTGAAATGCCTTACAATTTAATTTGATTTGATTTAATCATCCTCTCCATACAGTATGACACGTTTGTATTTACCCTGTCCGTGATTGTGTCGTACCAGCTGCAGAGGAAGAGGCACATAGGCAACGACATCGTCGCCATCGTGTTCCAGGAAGCGAACACGCCCTTCGTTCCCGACATGATCCAGTCCAACTTCCTCCACGCCTACGCGGTGGTCCAGGTGGAGGACGCGTGTACGGACAATGTCACCTACAAGGTTTGTTTCTCCCGAGATAGCGATCACCGAGGATCAAGATTGTTTTATACGTCCCCTGCTTCCTGTTCAGGTGTCAGTGACAGCGAGGGATGACGTGCCCTTCTTTGGGCCGGCCCTGCCTGACCCGGCCATCTTCAGAAAGGTCAGCGATGGCGTCACGCGAGACCAGTAAAACCAAAACTTAACGTGTCAGCGTTTTATTTCTTCTTCTCCTTCTTTTTCCTTCTTCAGGGCCTGGAGCTTCGCGAGTTCCTCTTCACCAAGCTCATCAATGCCGAGTACGCTTGCTATAAGGCGGAGAAGTTTTCCAAGCTGGAGGTGAGGCGAGGGCTGTGACATTTATGCTACAATGGTGCCTTCAGATACGGCTTTAATTTGTTATGTGATCATGCTTGTAACTGAAAACACCTTTCCTCACTGAAATGAGAAATTCCATTACAGTGGACCCCCGTATACTCGCGGTTCGGCACCCGCGGATTCACTTAGTCGCAGATTTTAAAAATTATTTTTTTCCATTTCTTTTTTGGAGGGAAGTCTTCTTCTTCTTCTTTTTCTTCTACAGTACTACTACTACTGGTTTAGTAAGATGCTGTTATTTTAGTCATTTTTCACAGAGGATAAAGAATATATGCCTGTAAGTATTGTGATATTGTCTTTGGTGTTGCGCCACTGTTTGTGTTCAAATATCCGTTGCTTTTAAAAACGCAACTATCGACGCTAACTGTGAGCATGTCAATGGCGTTTTGCATTGTTTGTTAGCATGAGGCTAAGTGACAAAATAGTTCGAAGCAAGCACACTATGCCCCTTTTTTGGAAAACTTTGCAAGCGAGAGAGTAAAAACAAACAATAAGGACTACTTTAAAAAGTGAGTTTTAATATATTCTAATGTGTTTTTCATGAGTTTAAATGTGTTTCAAATGTGTGGGAAGGGTTCACCGCTAAGTAACAGGCGGGTAGACCAAAGCTGAATTTACACTGCAGGTGCAAGTGCTAATTTTGTGTCATAGTACCCCATGGCGTAGATAAAGTATTGGTGAAGAATTTGGTTGTTTCCAGGAGCGCACACGTTCAGCCCTTTTGGAAACCCTGTACGAGGAGCTGCACATCAACAGCCAGTCCATGATGGGCCTGGGCGGGGACGAAGACAAGCTGGAGAATGGCAGCGGAGGAGGGGGAGGCTTCTTCGAGTCCTTCAAGGTACGGCCTATTACTTCTTTTTTTTTCTCTCCGATAAGGCACGACCTCATCTGCATGAGTGAGAATGAGGAACTTTGCAGATGCTTTTTTGTCTCCCTTGTCTCACGGCCTGGGGATTCTGGGTATTCATTCGCGACAAAGCCAAGCGGAGAAAATGGCTTTTGTTTCTCAAAGGATCAGGCCTGTGGCTCTTGATTTCCTCGCTTGGCTTGCGACGGATGTTTTTTTTGGGGGGGACATTATGTACTAGAGGTTCTCTATCCTGACTGGCTGTGCTCCATGAATCCATTTGGGCCGCGGGAGTGCATCCAAGCCGCCAGGCCGGAGCGCTGGGAGCTCTAATTGTGTATGCCTGATGAACACTTTAATGGAGAAAAATGTCTGTTTTTTCACTTTTTAAACAGTTCCCTAGGTGTTTTAAAAACATGTTTGTGACATGTTTACAAGAATTCCAATTTACAGAACTTCACACTTTACACACCTTTTTTTGGTGTATATTCCCCACCCCATATCCTGCTGGGCCAACGGCAAGTCCAGTTTCCACCTGTCTCCATGACAATCGGGTACAGAGCCCTGGCTGTCATGACAACAGCATGTTGACAACAACTACTTACAGAGTAGGAAAAAAAAAGTAAGCGGTCATAAAGACAATGAAATCATTTTCACCCTTGCAGCCAGCACTTCAAACAAAAACAACGTAATTAGCATCTTCAGAAACCTTGTTGTAAATCATGAAATTTCATTTGGGTCACATAACGGAAAATATGTTTTGGCATTAAAGTATGAAAAATATCACGCTGGAACATTTTTTTCCCCTTATGAACAATTATTACCTTTTGAATAACAACAAGGTGTTTCGGGCACCTCCCCCCCTCCCCCCACCCCCCACCCCCCGGCAGGAGGCTCTGGGGACAACCCAGGACACGCTGGAGAGACTATGTCTCCCAGCTAGCCTGGGAACGGCTCGGGATCCCCCAAGAAGACCTGGATGAAGTGGCTGGGAAGAGGGAAGTCTGGGTTACCCTGCGTAAGATGCTGCCCCCGCTACCCGATCCCAGATAAGCGGAAGAGAAAAGATGGATGAATAAATAATAGCAGCTGTCAATAATTCAAATACTCTTTTCAGTCAAATTAATTGATGCTAAACGAAATTCAGTGGGTATTATATGAAAAATGACCAATTTCCAATTGATAATGAATGAATTGACCCATTGCATTCCTAGGTGTCCTTTCCTGATCCAACGCTTATCATTACACATTTCCCCTTTTGTGTGACTTCATTGTGACTGTGTGCCTTCTGTGCGAGATTTTCGGCAGTTTTCTTTGACATCTGACCAATTTTGGTAGAACTCCAAATCGTACCACTTTGGCTGGTTCGGCTTTAAGGGTTTTCCACTTAATTCAGGACGTTTGAACTCCTATGGAAAGTATCCAAGGCCCCCCCACCCTCCCCACCCACCCCAAATGATGCAACCCTTAATGACGCCATTCATTTTCCCCATCCGTTGACCGTGTGTCCTCATCTCTCTCTGTATAGCGGGTCATCCGCAGCAGAAGCCAGTCAATGGATGCCATGGGCCTCAGTAGCAAGAAGTCACACACAGTCTCCACTAGTCACAGTGGCAGCTTTACCCACAATCTGGCCGAGAGCCCCAAAACACCCGGCATTGTAAGTAGCGCGTTGTGCTTCAGTGCAGGATACACTACACTATCATCCACGTGTCAGGGTTCCTACGGTCAATATAAAAAATATGTTTTAAAAAGAACATTTTAATTACAGGTCTGGAAAAGCATGGAAAATGGAAACTGTTGTGTGGAAAAACTTTTGTATTTTCTCAAAAAAAAACAAAAAAAACAGTCTGAGATATTAGTTTATTGATCCCGCAAGGGGCGGCACGGTGGACGACTGGTTAGAGCGTCAGACTCACAGTTCTGAGGACCCGGGTTCAATCCCCGGCCCCGCCTGTGTGGAGTTTGCATGTTCTCCCCATGCCTGCGTGGGTTTTCTCCGGGCACTACGGTTTCCTCCCACATCCCAAAAACATGCATGGTAGGTGAATTGACGACTCTAAATTGCCCATAGGTGTGAATGTGAGTGTGAATGGTTGTTTGTTTGTATGTGTTTTGCGATTGGCTGGCAACCAGTTCAGGGTGTACCCCGCCTCCTGCCCAATGACAGCTGGGATAGGCTCCAGCACGCCCGCGACCCTAGTGAGGAGAAGCGGCTCAGGAAATGGATGGATCCCGCAAGGCAAATGCAGTCCTCCAACAAAGCAGTTTGAAAAGGTTCATGAAAGAGAAACAAGGTTAAATAAAAATCACAAAATCAGCTATCCGGTTGCCTGCACAGGAGGTTTATATAGATACATATAATCAACCACATTTCTTTGCCATGGGTAAGTCTGTTTAGCTTAATGCTAACACAATGAAAAATGCCATTGACGGGCTAACGAATAGCGTCAGTGTTGCAGTGTTATAACCCTTGAAGCAATGGCTATTTAAACACATATGGTGCAGCAACACATGTCGGCAGACAATACACTGTAACAATGCTCACAGGCATATATTCTTCATCCTCTCTCATAACTACACCTCGAACTGCAGTTTACTGAGGACCTGATGTATACATCCCTTTGTCTATGTTAAAATACCCCCAGGTGGCCTAGCCACGCACGCAAAAAGGAGAAGCACAATGTCCGTTGAATTGAGGCAAAAAAAAATGTGGAGGCTGGAACAAATTAGTTTACTTACTTACTTACTCACGTACAGAGAAGTCTGGTAATTAGGGTCTGGAAAAAGTATGGAATTTTGAAATTTCAAATGTTCAGGAACCCTGACATGTAAAAGCCACTCTTCTTCTTTATGATCCACACCTGACTCCAATCAAAACCACCCTTCAGTTCCCTCGCAATGGTTGTTTTCTGTTGGTATAATCCTCAGCCCCTTAAAATTGTACTTTTAAAGTAGTAGTGGTTGCTATGGGAATTTTCAGGTTGCGACTGTTTGACTACCCAGACTCCCTTGCTCCGCTCCTCCTGTGTCTGCTACTGCATGTGACGTCGACTGTATTGTTAGCATGTCGCCTCCTATGTAGCGCATGTGTGATTTCGCCATGTGTGGCTACAAAATGAACATCGGTGTCTTGTGTCACATGGGTTGTGTCTACTTAAGGGGTGCTCAGTCTCTGTTGGCCTCGGTTTAAGACAAACGACCTTACCGTTGTACTTAACTGTTTTCCATTTGAATGTCCTCTCTTTCTGGCTTAAACTGTTTTTTTCGAGCAAATATTCACTGTAATTATGACTTTGCCACTGTGTTAGCATAGCTTAGTGGTAGACTACGGCGGTGTATGGGAATGGAACACCGTCATAAACACAGGACCCTCTGTATACATTTGGCCACAGTCAAATTATCCGTAATGTGCTTTCAAAGGAGTGTTAAAAAGAAGTTAAAATGATTATAATGAGAGCTTTAGATTTTAATTCAGAGTTCCGCAGTTATAATTTTCAGAATGAATAATTTTTGATTTAATTGTGCTGTACACTGGACGCTCTCTTTGTCCAGTTCAATTTGTTTTGATTTTGAAACAATCGTTCTCATTGGAAATATTTTGTTGCATGGTAAAACTATTATAACGCAGCCTTTATTAACACTCCTGTTATGGTTCTTGGAGAAGAAACACTTAAGGCGTAGCCCCCTTTGAGTCTCTTGCAGCATTGCTGAGTCAATATACAGTATTTAATATAACATATATAAGTTTTATTTTATTTTATTTTTTTTATAAATGAAAAATAATATGAACAATAATAATAAAAGGATAAAAATAATACATTAAGACTTAAAAAACTTAAGAGGTTTTGGAGCATTTATGTTTAGTTTTAATTTTTGTATTCTATTATATAAAAAAAATAGATATTTACATAAAAACATATTTTTTTTTTACCTTTTGAAAATATGTATCTCTACATTTGTCAACTTTAAAATTGCCCAATATATTTAATATAGCATGTCTGGGCAGGTGTTTTAATATCCCCAAAGTAAAATTGATGAATAAATAAATGTAGAACATGAATATAATAATACAAGTAATAATACAAGTAAGAAAAGGACAAACGTCAGTTCAGCAAATGTTTTAGCCATTATTTGTATTATTATTTT
The DNA here is from genome assembly GCF_024500275.1 of Phycodurus eques. Lineage (NCBI taxonomy): Eukaryota > Metazoa > Chordata > Actinopteri > Syngnathiformes > Syngnathidae > Phycodurus > Phycodurus eques. The sequence goes on along the minus strand of NC_084534.1, from coordinate 24,737,953 downwards.
TATACATTTTGAAAATGTTTTTTCTCGATTTTTAAGCATTGTGACAGGTCCATTTGACATAACATTGTGGTTATTTACTGAAGAAGCAATGCTTTAAGTAACTTTTTACCATTCTCAACTATCACACAAAGTGCAAAGACATTCTCGCTTGTCAAACAAGTGTAGAAATACGTGGGGAAAAATGAAATCTGGCTGCTATTTAATGATCTTAATGCGTCTCTGGCTGTGTGTGTGTTTGAGTGTGTGTTATGGGCATGAGATGTTACAATGTGTTTATTTTTGCTTTTTCAATCTGTTTTCTTCTCTCCCGTCCCACCCTGCCTTTGTGTGCCTCAGTCATTGCTCGTCCCGGGGAAAAGTCCCAGTAAATACGGCCGACGAGGCAGCGCCATAGGGATAGGAACAATAGAAGAGGTTCATGTTTATTTCTCCCTTCTTGTTCAATGTGTTTTTTTTTTCTCCATTTGCGTTTGCTCAGATGCTGCAGCTAATGTATTGTATTTCCCGTGTAACGTGACGTTTTTCACAGCTACTCTTAACTTTGCCTTTTTTGCATCCCACAGTTGGTCTTTTTTTGCACTGCTGATAAAACTGATAAAGCTGAACATTTGTACATGAAGATAACATCATATGTCCTCACACCACTATTAGCCTAGCCTAGCCATGTGGTGTTCATGTTGGCATTGAGTGTGTCTGAATGTCTTCTCCCCCCCGTGTGGCAGTCCCTGATCATTCCCGGGAAAAGCCCCACCAGGAAGAAGTCCGGACCCTTCAGTTCCCGTCGGAGCAGCGCCATCGGCATCGAGAACATCCAGGAGGTCCAAGAGAGGAGGTACAGAGAAATGAGTTTAATTTGTTGCATGACCATGCTCATAACTTCTAACATTTGTATCTCAAATAATTTTCCCCCATTGAAATGATTGGCCATTAATCTGTTCCGGCTCCCACACCCACAAAAAAAAACAAGAAACAAGAAAAAATATATATTTTTTTTAAATAATGAAAATAGCACTCAACAATATTGTACTTTATAAACGCATATAATAACAATTATTCATCATCTGTGAATGAGTTAATGCTTCAATTCAATTCATCGTGCTGCTCCTTCTGGTGTGCCTGCCTTGACCACCGGCGGCAGTATAATACCATCCCACAGACAAATGAAGAAAAGTCATCTCTACTCTCAGTGACTCAATATTCTGCAATAATATTAGTCGTTTTCAGAGGATAAAGAATATATGCCATTGAGTTTATATATATATCATAGATATTTACAATCCTTTTTTTTTTTTGGTGGCATCAATGTTTGAGGTCGGCTGTTTATTTATTTGTTTCTCTGTCATTATATGTGAATTAATTTGTCATAGAGCAACAAGCTTTTTGGATGAATGCAAAAAAACAATTCTCGAGGTTTGGCATTTAGTGATTTTGTGACAATGTCGCCCCGCAGCCGCGATGTGTCACCGTGCACCCAAAGGATGTCCGACAGCGGCCTGCCCTCCCAGGAAAATAGATCCGACAACTCGTCCAATCACAGTTCTCCTGAGTTTACCCCTGCCAAGAACAGGTAGCGCTTCAGTAGCCGCTCCCTGTCGGATAACACGTAGATGAAGAAAAATTAAGGTCAGAGTCACGTAGGGCGTGCAGCTTGGTCATGTGTTGCAGGGCGCCGTCCATCCCGGAGGCTCAGGACCTTTCCCGATCATCCTCCAACGCCAGCAGCTTCGCCAGCGTCGTGGAGGAGCACGAGGCTGACGACGATTACGACACGGGACTGGTGAGTACTGTGTACACTGGCTGGATGCAGCGTTATTGCAAATCAGGGTCGACTCACTTTTTGAGGCAAATGGGCCAAGTCATTTGTAGATGAGGGGGGAAAAAAAGAAAAAAATGTTAACATGGATGTCACGAATGTTACAACAAAAAAACAACTTAAAATTGGCAAGAAAAATGTGTTGATAAATTCATGGAATCAATGAATAAAACATAAAAATGAATAAATACATTTTAATTAATCAATTTAAAGAAATTACTAAAATAATATAACTAATATTTTTTTATTTGATAATAAAATGATTATAGTTTATTTTAATAAAATAATAAGTCATACTTTTTAAAATTGTATTATTCAAAATTTATTTAATTGTAATTAGTTAAGCAATTATTTATTAATGTAATATTTGAAAATATTTATTTTACTCTTAATTTTATAGCATTAGTAACATTTTTACTTTATTATTTACAATAAATCAATCGATAAATTATTTACTTTACTACTTACTTATTACTTTACTAGAGACTCATTAGTTCCGACAGAGCTCTTGATAATGTTGCTGCTCAGTGGTGCTGGCCCAACGCTGATCGAAATGCACGTACGTTTCTAACTTCCCTGCAGGAAAGTGTGTCGGCCACGACGCCGCACAAGAGGAACTCGCTGGACGATGGATCGCTCAGTATGAGCCACGCAGGCGTCACAGGTGACTATGTTCAATACATACTGTACACTTACAGTATGCATATATCAGACTATTGCATAAGTTTCATATACTGTATAGATATTTAACAAATTACAGTTTTCGTACTTGGCCCCTTGTTATCGTTCTTATTGGGACTCGATTTGTTCGTTTACAAGTTTACATATGCTATGTCTGACATGCATTTTATAACATATTTTTCTATTGTAGTGTTACAATAAATGTATACAGTGGACCCTCTGTTTTCGTGATTAAAACATCTGACTAAAACCGAATCATACAAAAAATGAAGTGATATTTCCCATAGTAAATCTAAATCCAATTAATCCCTTTCAAACACCTTTTCTGTATTAACAAAAAAAAAGGTTGTTGTTTTGGAAATTTAAAATGTATTTAAAACAGCCACAAAACTTTCAAACTGCTAGCTTAATGCTAATGCTAAATAGCATCTATATAAGTAGTGGATTGAAGAATAAACGGTGCAGCAACACATGAAGACCGGCAATATAACAGTACTCACAGTCATATATTCTTTGTCATGCAGTAATGACATCATTAAATGGGATTAAAAAGAATCAAACAGTTTTCGTCACACTCCATCAATTGAATGGCCATTGTGCTGCTCTTTCTGGTGTGACTGCCTTGGCTCGATGGGGGCAGTATAAGACAGACAGACGGATGAACTGTTGATTGAGGCATCAGTGCGCCACTAATAATAGTTGTTCTTCACAGAGGATAAAGAATATGACTGTCAATATTAGTGCTGTACTGATTGAGACTGGAATTTCCATTCATTTCAATGGGAAAAGATGATTTGAGATGCATGTGTTTTGAGTTACAAGCGTGGTCACAGAACAAATGAAACTCGTATCTCCAGGCACCACTATATTCATTTGCTTTGTGTGTTTGAACGGCCGCACATGCTCCTTCTTCGCACTCGCCAGCGTCTCGACTCCAGCATCAAAGTGACGGGCCTAAGGGACCCGAGACGAAAGCGACAGATGGGCGTGCCAGGTCGGAGCGCCCGCTTCTGGAGCACAAGTCCTGGGTATAAAGACGACTTGTCCTTTTAATAAATACATTTATTTAAAAATATGACTACAAGCTCCAGGTTAAAAACTCTTCTTTTTCAGAGGCTTTTTAGAGCATTTCCACTTTTAAATGATGATGGTTCTTGCAGGGTATTACTGTTTTAATTGTATTTTTTTTTTTTTTTAAATTCACTTAGTTTTAAATGTCTATAAGCTATTTTTTTTCTTTGTTTTTATGTGCTTTTAATCATGTAAAGCACATTGAGTTACCTTGTGTATGAAATGCGCTATATAAATACATTTGCTTTGCTACAAGCTGATATTCAACTGTTGGTGTTTTCACGCAGAACTGTTAGCTACACGCCACTGAGTCGCCGCATCCACGATCATGATCAGGTGAGAGGCTACTTTCTACTTCATTCTCTTGTCATTTACAACCCTAACCCGTATTGTACACATTGAACAACAATAGACGTTTCGGCGCAGCAAGGGTGTGTCCTTGGAGATGCACCTGGCGGAATGAAAAAAAAAAAAAAATAAAAAATAAAAAAAATGTGGTGGCAGAAAACTCGGTCCAAACTGCTGGCGCAGCCGGCCGAACAAGAGTCTGGTGAATTTGATCGGGGCACAGGCAGAAATATGCTGAGGTCCACGGACATTTTTATGTCACCATCTTATTCAGTATTTTAGAAGGGGACCTGCTCACATTGTCTGTTGCCACACCAGCCAAGAGCTGTGGCAATGCTTTACTCACTGCGATTACACATCATCCTCTTCCGCACAGAGACGTCTCCATTGAGACCGTCATTGCGCAACACTTACAGGGAATGAGAGGAGCCGCTTTGATTGGCGGTAAATGAAGCTGCCTGTAAACACACACACAGCCAATGCCCATCCCTACCCGCCAATGCATTAGAGAGTACCTCTTTTTTGCCAAAGGAAAAGAGTCAATACGGCAAGCTGTTTAGGTAGTCGGAAAAGGGGCATTTTTGACATCCTCTTTTGTCTACGCATGTCTTTGGCAGCGTTTCTTGGAGAGGCACCACACGTCACAACCGAGCGACGGGTCGCGTCGCCTCCTCGACCGACCGTGGTCGACTTTGAGACGAGGTCCGTAAGAACTTTCCCGGAAGCGTTCCGTTGGGGTCCGCCAGCCGTCCCGGCAAGACGCCGAACGGAAGCTCCGAGGGCGTCGCGTCGGGTCCTCGTTCCTGCTCCCCGAAAATCCTTTCAAGGCCGTGCAGCATCGCCACTGTGTGTCAGTGAGCAACTTCATCCTGGTTTGGAAGATTTTTGGACTGAGAGAAACTGAAAGATGGATATATATATATATATATATATATATATATATATATATATTTAGCCGAGTGTTTGGTCTGTTGACCTGCAGAGCGTTAGTGTGACTCCTGTGCTTTACATTCTTTCGAGCAAACAACAGCATTTGTCACGTTCCTTCGGGATTGGGGCCACTTGGTTCAACGACACCACAAGCATTTAATAAAACTCAATGTCCATAAAAAAAAAAAAAAGTACACTCCACTGATAGTACAATGGCAGTAAAAAACAAAAAGTCATAATTACTGTGGTGCCTCGACCAGCTACGAAGCATTTTCAAGCGTTTGTGTTTGTTTGTGTGAGTGCTACTGTGCATGGTGTCAACCTGCTTGACTAAAAAAACAAAACGGTGCCACGTCGGTTGTACCTGTGATTCCCGTTTTATTCATCTCCGCGTGCAGTGTACATTACGGATCGCGCACATTTATTTTACTCCGTGTCAAATATTACTGCAGGATGCTTTATGGAAAGCCGTTTGAGCATGTAATCGAATAGCCTACTAGTGCACTCAATTGTCAATGTACTAGCACCCTCTTTATCCTCACTAGTAAGACAATTCAGCACACTTAGAGCGACTATGCCGTACTAGCGAAAAAATTTTCCACGACTGTAAAACATTTCTGTGCACTAGTAGAATGACAATATGTTAATAGTGAGGCAAAACTGCACGAGTCGAACTCTGCGTGTAGTAGCACATAGTTGTTGACTAGTGCAGTTTGTCCTTACTAGTAACGTAGTTGTTCAACTAGTTGACATCTGCGCACTACTAGTACTACAAATTAAGTGGTAGATGTAAAGTAAAATTTTATAAGCACAAGTATTACTAGTAACACACAGTTGTCAACTCGTGCAGTTTTGCCTCACCGGTAACGTACTTGTTCATGTAGTTCTGCACACTACTAGTACTAGTGAAGCGCTAGATATAAACTAGTATAATTAGACATCACGAGTAGTATTAATAGCACACAGTTGACAAGTGTAGTTTTGCCTCATTAGTAACGTGTAGTTCTACATGTTGACATCTGTGTGCTACGACTACTGTACTACAGCACGAGATATTAACTAGTATTTTTTTTTTTTGTCACCAGCAGTACTAGTAACACGCAGTTGTCAACGAGTGCAGTTTTCCCTGAAGAACATGTAGTTGAACTAGTTGACATCAGTGCACTGGTCGAAAGGGCTTTCCATACACAATCCTCAGTTTGTGGGTCAAGCAGAATTTTGGGAACGACATTGTGACTCGTCTTGAGGTTGCCTTTGCAAATGATTGTCTTTACAGAGGTTCCTGAATGTAACACACGCGGCACACCATGCTTTGTTTCGGTTTGCTTATCTACGTTCCCCAATTGGGGGAGACAAATGCAGAGGGGAAGGGGGGGGAAAAAACTAATGACTCGAATCCAAATGTTTTATTTGACTTGAACAGAACCTGCTGAATTGAAGCATAGATGGCTTGCGACCCCTTGTGGCTCAAAGAAATGGCACAACCATGCGTCTTTTTCCATTTTATTATTTTTTTTTAATCAGTGGTCGATCCAACAAGTGCGCTCTGATTTGAAATGATTGTATTTCTGTTTGTCTGCTTGTGAAAAAGACTCGCTTGTACATACAGTATTGCTTTGCATCCTCATTGTAAATAAAGACAACAGAGATGTTTAATGACGTGAAAAGCCCATCGCGGTGATGCTTCCCAGTCCCAGGATGCTCGACTCACAAGTCCAGGTCCCACCACTTGAACTCGAACGCTTCCCTGCGCACGTTGGAGCCGCAGTGGACCTCGCCCAGGAGCCGGTGGTAGGAGGCGAAGTCGTCGATGAAGGTGCAGGTGAGTCCCAGGCCCTCCATCAGGGAGCACATCTCCGCCTCCAGGGCGCAGCGGTCGTTCACCTTGGGACCGAAGGGCTTGGGAATGCCCAGGCTTTGCCCCAGCACGATCATGTTGACCTGGAAGCGGAAGTGTTTTTTCAGGAAATAAGTTATTTTAGACAACACCCTCCGACATCAGGACCGTTGCCTTGCTTAACAACACTGACGTCAGTGAGTGTATACGGCTGGTTTACAAAGCGTGTGGGAATAGTTTACCAAAAACCGAGACCGGTAACAAAATAACACAAGTGAAATAAAAAGCAAAACAAAACAAAAAAACAGTGAAAAAGAGAAATGCTTACTTTTTTTTTTTTTTTGAGCCTGGCTATAATATCCCGTCTTACAATGCGCTATGCTAGATGAAACCGGCCTGCTCGTTGAAAAGAAAAACATGGTGCAGGGCTCTCACTAATGACACCAGTTACATTCAGCATAATGGTGAGTTGTATTTTTAATCATTTGTTTTCATTTAACTCTGACACTGGTCATACAGGGACCGAACAGCCCGTATCAGGGGGTTCGGTACCCCATACTCCCGAAGCACCCCCCACAGGACTCCCCAATGGACACGGTCGAATGCCTTCTCCAAATCCACAAAACACATGTAGACTGGTTGGGCGAACTCCCAGGCACCCTTGAGAACCCTGCCGAGGGTGTAGAGCCGGTCCACTGTTCCACAGCCAGGACAAAAACCACACTGCTCCTCCTGAATCTGAGATTCGACTTCCAGACGGACCCTCCTCTTCGGCACCCCTGAATAGACCTTGCCAGGGAGGCTGAGGTGTGTGATCCCCCTGTAGTTGGAACACACCCTCCCGTCCCCCTTCTTAAAAAGGGGGACCACCACCCAGTCTGCCAATCCAGAGGCACTGTCCCCGATGTCACAGAGGCGTGTCAACCAGGACAGCCCCGAGGAGCTTTTTAACCACCTCGGTGACCTCAACCCCGGAGATAGGAGAGCCCGCCTCAGAGAACCCAGACTCTTCCCATGAGGAAGCAGAGTTGGTGGAATTGAGGAGGTGTTCGAAGTATTCTCCCCACCGGCTTACAATGTCCCGAGTCGAGGTCAGCAGCACCCCATCCACACTATACATAGTGTTGATGGTGCACTGCTTCCCAATCCTGAGATGCTGGATGGTGGACCAGAATTTCTTCAAAGCCGTCCGGAAGTCTCTCTCAATGGCCTCCTCCCATGCTTGAGGTTTTGCTTCAGCGACCACCGAAGCTTCATTCCGCTCGGTCAGCCGGTACCCATCAGCTGCCTCAGGAGTCCCACAGGCCAAAAAGGCCCGATAGGACCCCTTCTTCTACTTGACGGCATCCCTCACGGTTGGCGTCCACCAACGGGTTCGGGGATTGCCGCCACGACAGGCACAGACTACCTTACGGCCCCAGCTCCGGTCGGCCGCCTCAGCAATAGAGGAGCCGCCCTTTGTCACCGATTCTGTTCGTAACTTTTATGGAAGTGGCTGGGGAGAAGGAAGTGCGGGCGTCCCTGCTAAAGCTACTGCCTCCGCGGCCCGACCTCGGATAAGCGGTAGAAAATGGATGGAGGGATGTTTTCATTTATTTAAATTCCGTTCCGTGGAAATGTGTCTTTACATGAAACCGGTTTCCGGGGCGCAAAAGGTTGGGGATAACTGTCCTTTGCAGAAAAAAACGACATCATCGACTAAAAAAACTTCAACTTCACGTTCATCATATTAGCGCTGACGACAACAAAATCTCGAGTCACTCAACCCCGAGAGTAGAATGGACATAAGTAACACACTTTGGGTGTCATTGTTGGCTCAAACAAACGCAAGACTCAAAGTAATTATTCAGCATTATAGTGAATTGTTATGGTGATTTTTTTTTTTTTTTTTTTTTAATACCATACTTTTTACACGACTAAAATTTTTTACAAGAATTTCAGAAAAATGTTACAGTGTGTTATAATTAATGCAATTCCTAATCCTTGTGGTATATTGACAAAGGTGTGTCATAGACATGTTAATAAAACATATAGGAACGCTTTGAAATTATGGAAGAAAAAAAAAGCATAACATCTCTCCTTTAATAGCAGTTGAGAAAATATAAGCGACTTAAAGTATGCAGTCTGTGCTGGAAAGTAGGTCATTTGTGCCTCAAACATACCATGTCGGGGTAGAAGGCCACGGCTCGAAACTCGTGGTCAACGTCCTGTTCCAACTTGAAGAGGATGGGCAGGTCGATGATGTCGGCGTCGTCCAGGCCCAGCTCTCGCTTCAGCACGTCTCGGTTCCAGTCGATGCAGCTCTGAACGGTGAAAATAACAAGTGTCTCAACTCAACTTCAGTTATATAGCACTTTCTCATTGACCGCAGCTGTAAGGAAGTGCTGTACATAAAAAGCGGATAATTACAATAATACAATCATAGATAACTAAATAGAATATTCTTCTCTAATTAAAATATAGAAGCACTCCCTTTACATTGGCCTTTAGCAATGAGGAGTTTTCGTCCTCCTTGTTCCACGTTGTGTGAAGCTGTTAGTAGATTAGAGAGAAGAGAAAGACTGAAGTCTCCAACGACCAGCGTGAGGGCGCCGGAATCATAGATGTCTGAAATTTTAATCTGGTGATCGCAGCGTGCAAGACGTCACTCACGTTTGATACAAGTTGAGTTTTAATGTAAACAATCAACTGCATTTTTTTCACAGCCGATAGTTCGTCCATTGGTGATTAACACACATGTACAGAAGCAAAGGTTAAATTCTACTGTCCCATTTAGTCCTCTCTCTCGTTTCACTTTATTTCATTTGAGCACAGAGTCTTGTCCCTCTCCATTTCTCCAGGATGCATTCGTCGCTGAATGGACGACGTCAGCCGTCTCCATGTTGGGGCGATTGTAGCATTGTGGACAAAAGTTCAATAAAGCTGACATTCTCTACTGAATAAAACAGTAGGTATACCATAATTTATAGTTGTGTGTGTCTATTTTGGAGGATCTCTGTGTTAGAAAAAGCAACAGGAAGATTACAGTGAGTTTATAACCAGACTCACCTGAACGTAGTTGTTCTCAGCTTGGAAAGCTTCGTCTTCAAGTACGTCGTCCACTGTGATTGGCACTTGGTCACTCCGCCCTTTGAGGAAGTAGATTGTTTTGCACATTGCGGACAAAAACATGAATTGCAGTAAAGGGCAGACGTACCCTCGAAGAGTTTGGCCTGTCCGTGACCGTTGTTCTTTAGGCCTCTGAATAGCTTGTAGCCCGCGTCTGGACTGGCCAGCAGCAGCCGAAAGCCCTGCCAGTGAGGACACAACAGACAAAAGGACAACACTGTCTGAGAGTTTGCATGGTGGCGTCATATTTTTCTTACACTCCCTACTTTGCAGCAAGATGGCGCCAAAGCCCTGTCTAATAGGAAATTTGTACACCGGTGTCAAGGAAGTATGTTAAAGTGATGCAAGCTCTGCATTGGGGAGGAGCCAAGTTTAGCCTGGGTTGTTACAGAGAGTCTATGGCATACTTTTAAGGGTATTGTTGTAACGTTCGAAATTATATTAGTGTTTTGGATCATAGTTTGTGGTATATTTACAGTTTGAATTATTAAAAGAGAAATCATACATTAAAAAAAAACATGTAATTGATGTGCCCCTGTTTTTTGCTATTTGCGACAAGGCTCTGTGAATAGCACAATTGGAAGAGGCATGAATACCATTTGCTCTGATTCCATGTATACATTTTTTCCTATTTATTTACAATTGTGCCACTTGAGAAGACACCAATTGGAACTGTGTCACTTGAACCTTGTAGTGTGAATCAAGCCTAATGTTGGTTTTACCTTCCTGTCTGGCGCGGGAACAAACGTCATGAATTCGTCCACGTGGCCGACAACCAGCCAGTCAGAAAACAAGGCGATGGGTTCTTGGACCTTCTGTGCCCACAGGAAGTCTTGAACCACTTTGGTCATGTTCCGTCCTTTGGTGGTTCTTAAACAAAAGAGAAATGTCCTCGGAATTCCTCTGTCACGTCTAATGTTTCCACTCAAAATAAAATCTGAAACAAGCCTACGTGGGAAATGCCACGCCGATGATGATCCTTCCCAACGGATACTCTTTCCCGTTGACCGTGACGGGAGGACTGACCTCCAGATTGCCGAACGAGTCCAGACTGCTCACGTCTTTCCTCAAGGCCACTCTCGTCACGTAGCCAAAGTCGGGGCCCTGAAGAGATTGTTTACAAATACAATGTTTAAAGAACTGTGAAGTGAACTCAGAGATCTGTTTCTTCATGTAACAAAGTTTGGCGATAATTGCTGAAAATGTGCAAAGACTAAGAACTATGTAGTACTGAATTGTGGAGATATAGCATTTTTCATATCAGTTTTCTTGATTTCTTCTCGCTTAAACGGGGCTTAGTGATGCACTTGGGGCCCGGCAAGAGTCCCCCCTCCCCCACAATTTAAAAACGTAAACGCGTTCATTCGCGTCAGTGGTCAACTGAAGCAATTGTGACATGCAACTAGCTATGTTTACACTTCGAAAATGCATCTTCCCTTCAGATAGTCTGCTAGCATTGCTGCTTTAGAGTGCCTCGTCGTAAACCGTCAGTGTCAAATACATACAAAGACATTTATTTTCACTTTACAGGGGCTTTAATGTTGAACATTTGGCATTAAAGGAAGACCGCGCGTCGCTCACCAGTAGCTCATTGTACGGAAAGTCCACAAGTTTTCCATCTCTGGGGGAATCCAGGACCACGGGAAAGCGGTGATGCGGCGCTTCGATGTAGCCAAACTCCAGCTCATCCTAGGGAAAAATTGCATTATTTTACAATATTGTAAATAAGAAATAGAGATTTTCTAAGTTCATATCTCCTAATATGAATGGATTTGCCCGCGACCCTAGTGAGGATAAGCGGTAAAGAAAATGGATGGGACACAAAACAGATTGTATGTGAGTTTTGCAAGAGAAAGGTTGAAAACGGCTCATAATGAATGGTGTAGGGCTGCAACTAACAGTTATTTTAATAATCGGATGAAAAAAATAATGTCAGAATATGATGATCATTGTTTTCCAAAGTAAAAGCAGATGTTTGCAAATGTCTTATTTCATGGAGGACAACATAAATCTGTAAATATTTAATGTTGAGAGGCTGGGATTTGAACGATTTGGACAATTTTAAGTGGAACCAGCTCTCTAAACGATAAATTGATTATCAAAATAGTTGTCGATTCATTTGATAATCGATGATTGCTGCAGCTCTCGAATTCCAACAACGTTTTTTAAATGCAATAGAAGAAGTAACCAAATGGCAGCACAATGACCTATGGACTAGTGGTTACTGTCTGCCTCACATTGCTGAGGTCCTGGGTTCAAATCTCAGGTCTGCATGTATTTTAGACTCATCAAAAACTTTCAAGCGCTATTTGAAATGGAATGAATGACAGAATGAATGAAAAAAAAAATACAAATAAATCAAAGCAATTCTGTTGCTGCGCCTGCCTGCCAGCTGGCTATCATGTTAAAAGGTTTCTGTCTACAGTTGGGAATTTGATTTACACATGAATAATAATAATTTTTAAAAAAATAAAAAAACAGCAGATTTCATTATCTTACTTGCATCCAGCGGTCGCCTCTGTTCATATACTCGTGACAGATGTTGAGTTTGTAGCCGCTGCTGGCCACGAGACTCTTCATTCCTTTCAGGAAGCCGTAGTTATCCGACGTGCTGAGCAGCAAGCGGAGAAAAAATGAATGAGGCAATCTTTTCCATTGAAGATTCATCCATCCATCCATTTTCTTTACCGCTTATCCTCACTAGGGTCGCGGGCTGCTGGCGTCTATCTCAGCTATCTTCGGGCGGGAGGCGGGGTACACCCTGAACCGGTCGCCAGCCAATTGCAGGGCACACATAAAATAACAACCATTCGCACCTACGGGCAATTTAGAGTCTTCAATCAACCTACCACGCATGTTTTTGGGATGTGGGAGGAAAGCGGAGTGCCTGGAGAAAACCACGGGGAGAACATGCAAACTCCACACAGGCGGTGCTGGGGATTGAACCCCGGTCCTCAGAACTGTGAGGCAGACGCTCTAACCAGTCGTTCACCGTGCCGGCTCGTTGAAGATTCAATTTTCATAAATTAATCACGTTTGTTTTTTGTTTTTTTTTACCTGCACACAAACACCTCAACAGGCTGCAGGGTGTTTGGCGTCATGATCCACGGCGCCACTCGGAACACAACGGTGTCGGTGAAAATGGGGGTCTCGGGAAGACCCTGTCAACATACGCCAGAGGTTGGCTTACAATAACAGCAATGAAATTAACAAAAATGAATAATGAAGATCAAAGATTTATATGAGAAGAAAATATGGGTTGAATGTTAAAGAAGCCAAACAAGGAAAATATCTGCAAAATACTCAGAAGCTGTCATGGCTTCATCGTTGCCATTTGAAAGTTTTTTTTCTGTGAGTGTTTTTCAGTCTGGACTAGCTTAGCACACGATTCTAAACTTGGCACCAAGGCTAATGCTAACTCTAATAGCGATATCGTGTACATATATAGCTTCATCTTTGAAAAGACAGATACAATTCTCTCTATAACAAGGCAGTGTGGCAAATTCTTACAGGGCAATTTCAACATATCGTTGCTTTAAAGGGCGCTCTTACTCTACAAATGGGCTCCAGCAGGCTAAGGTTGATACTGACGAGCCCATCAAAGTCCTTGTCCGGAAACCTGAGACCCTCCACGTAAAAGCTAGTCTCGGCTACACCCCCGAGGTACGGCACCTCGCCGGACAACACCTGGCTGGTCAGCACTCTCGTAAAGCCGCCCGATACGCCGGCTGAAATAAAGAAACGCGTTTGGGGATTCAAACAGCTTGCATGACTCACACCGCGTCCGTTTTTGTGTTGTTTTTTTTTTTTTTTTTTACTCACGCAGGAAGTTGCCGTAGGAGCGAGGCCTGGGCCTGTACACCCTGACGCTCTCCGCATCTCCCTGAGATATGTGCATGGTGAGCTTGTAGCCCGCCGGGAGCTTGGCGGGGCCTCGCGTCCGCAGCACCATCTCGGACATGTCCCGCAGATCTGCACGTGGGCGCAAAAAGGCCACAACATTAGGTACACCTCAGTACTTCTTCTACAGGTAACTGCAGCCTATGTTGAGGAATTTTGGGCAAGAATCCGTGTACACCCAGGACTGGCCACTATTCAATGGCAGGGCATGTATAGACAAATAACCATTCACACGTGAAAGACTCCACTAACAACCCAGGCTAAACTTCTCTCTTTCCTGACATACAAAGTTGTCCGTTTCTCAGTCAAGATGCATCGCTACAACAATAATTCCTTGACACAATTACTACTTTGCTATTAGTCAGGGCTTTGGCGCCATCTTATGGCCACTTGGGTGTCAGAGCAAGCGCACACAAATGGCAAACCGTTAATAGGCGGGGTTCATTGTAGCTGAAAAAGGTACTCAAAATATTGGAAACATCTCCAAGTATGCAATGCAGCTGTACAACAGTGCAAACAACAAACATGATTAAGATGCCTCAACTGTCAATCAAACCCGAGCATAATTGCTTGTATTTGTAGGTATGTACATCGCTTGCAAAATATGCCATTATGTAGAATAAGGAAAGGGAGGTGTGTTCTACTAGTATGCTTCTTTACCTGACAGCTTGGAGATGTAGTCCACCTCAGTGTCGAGTCTCTTGGAATAGCTTCTCTCCGAGTCACAGTTGACCAATAGGATGGCTCCATGCCCATCGGGACCCCACTTCCAAGATCCCTAACAACAAAAGTATCATCAGTATAGTACTAGCATTCTGAGGATTATTTCTACTTCTTTAACCCTCCCCTGTAAATCGACTGTATCATTCCTTTCTGTGGTAATGACCTCCGGCGACACACAAATCATGCAAGCAGATAGATGAAGTTGTAATGTATCATTAAGGCACAAAGCAGGGTATCGTCTTGTAACTCACATTCAGATTTTGACCGAGAGGTTTTTACACTCAAAGGACAATTTATTAGGTACATCTCCTGAGCCACAAATGTGCACCCCTCCTTGTCCAGACTGCAAATGAATGCCGCTTGCCCAAAGCCACCGCCGGCCATTTTCATTTGCCCGTTGCCGTTTGAGCTCACCTTATTGGGGTTGTTTTTCTCCACAACGCCATCTCGGTCGGCATCCACGTCGAGAGAGATCTCTGCGTCACAAACAAGTTCAATGCGATTGAAATGCAAAAGGAATACACCGTATTTTGGTACTGTAGGCGTGCTGTTTTGTCGCGTTTCAGCATACCAATTGCCGTCAGGTGCAGGATGGCATTGCTCAAAACTTCTTTATCCTGCCCGTAGTATCGGACAGTCAGCTTGCAAAAATAAAAACACAAGGCAGCTTTACACGTAACAGTATTAATGTTATCCTTATCAACCTTCACTTCACGACCGTCCTGTCACCTTGCTGTCGTTCTCATGTTGGCTGGCACTGCTCATGGAGATGAGCAGCAATGACTTTCCATCGAGGGAGATGGGGGAGAGGTGAGAGGTCGCCTGGATAGGCGGGACGATGCTGCACTGAATGTTGGGGGTGCATTTGACTGAGAAGAATGCGGAGTTGGGAGGCGCGCTCCTGTGGATCACATTAGACAAAAGGTGATACTTGATATGTGGCAGTACGTCTTAATTCATCCAGGATATCCATCCCTCCGTCCCCTCTTTAAAAAATTCCCGAGGCTAACCAAGACCATGCTCGACAACATGGCGTCCATAAACCATGTGACTTCATTTCACCAATGACAGGAGTGCGGCGAGTGTCCAAGAATCCGTCCTCTTATGTTAGGTGGAGCAGTGAGCTGGGTGGAGTGAGCAAGCGGTCACGCACCTGGGAGCTATTGGTAATCAGCTTCACGTCAAGAACACGCCAGATCGTTCCTTTTGTTCCCCTTGTGCGAGCCCATTTCCGTTTGCCTCCTGTTTAATATTTACTCCTTATCGGACATGTTATCTCTTCCTTGTTCTGTGAGTTTTGGCGCCTCCCTGGCAACCCTTATTGCTGCCTCTTCCCATTACCGTAAAGCAAGTATTTTGCATTCTTCTCTTGTAGTCTATAGTGGTGCTTTTATTTGCTTTTGCAACAGTCTTTTGGAATAAAGACAGTTGACTTATTATAACATCGCTCTGTTACTACTTTGGGGTCAGTCCCCCTGTAAAAACTGGGGGTTCACTGAACAGTACATTTTGTCATGTGTTATTTTGGGGATTGTTGAGGCCCCTAAAAGGATATGAATTTGTCGGAAAAATAATTGAAGCGATTCCGAGATGGCCTTCGCACTCCCAGGTGCTTGGGGGCCTAAACATGTTGTTAATGTCAATCAGAATCATAATTTCTCTATTGTTGGCACCATTGGATCTCATTTGACATGTGTGCCAGTGACGATGTAGATGGGAGGTGGGTTACATAACAAATATGCGCATTGTAAAGAGATCATAAAACAGCCGAGAGTAAACAAGGATGTTTAACGAGAGTCACTGTTGCAAAACCTGATTCAAGGTGCCTTCAGGCCCTCGCCGTCCTCTTGTTTGCACAACAGACGCTATCATCCCGATTCCAAACACTAGCTCGTCTCACTTTTCAGGAAGCAGCCGCTCTGCGGTGTGAATTACCCCCACACGGATTATTCCATCAACTAAACGTGCCCCTGCTTGCTTGTAGCATTCTTGCAATGCACGACAGTGGGGACACGCAGCCGCGGTGGCGGGTCAGCCCTGCACATGAGTGAACCATTTTGCATTCGCTGGGTAATCCAGTCTCGGCTCGGATGTGCTGCGTCGGCTGGCGTTTGGCACGCCGGATGCAATTCTATGGGACAACAAAGTCTCTGGTGTTTGCACTGCAACAATAGACGGCCTGTTTTACTGTGTCGCCAGCAGCAGCATCTGCGTATTGACTGTGCATTCCATATCAACTTCAAAAACAAGAAACAAATAATATCCCCCTTCAAAAAGGTAGTTTTAGAGAAGGATTTAGGCAACTTGTCATACCAGCCACAACAATAGGTACACAGTTGTACAATCTAAGAGCTCATGTTTTCAAAATTTGAGTTTTACAGAGACAAGAATGCCTAATTTTGTTGTCTTAGAGGTATCATTTTAGCAATGTTTATTATTGCCATGTACAGGTGAATCTCAGTAAAATAATATATTGTAGAATTTTTTTAATCCATAGTTAAAGTAAAAAAAATAAAAATTAAATTTAAAAAAAAAACTACACATGATATTTCAGCACTAAAATAATTTTGACAATACATGGACATTTTACAAAATCCTGCAATTTACCAGCTCTAGAAATTAGTATATTACGTAAGCAACAATCAAAATTATTTTGAATGTTGAAATTAGGTATTAATGGGCCTTCTGTAAAGTATTTTCCAATATTTAATGTACTGAAAGTTTCCCACAATATCCAAATGGATTGAGATGCACCTGGAACATTATTTTTTTTGTATACACACAGCTCGCTTGGCTTGGATCTCATCACATGTGCAGGGGTACCTAATAAAGTGTGCGTTGCAAGATAAATTACAAACAATTCCCAATTGAAGAGTCAAAAGTGGCAACCATGAAGCGGAGATTTTTTTTTTTCTTCTTCCTCTTACCTACCTGTTCAGGGTCACGTGAAGCGCAGAGCCAACCACGCATACGACGTTTGCAGTTTTATCATAATCTACTCTGAGAGTGCGGGGGCGAATCATGGCTCCTGCCGGCGCACTCAGTCCAGGTGGCTCCCCTCGGACTGACCCGGCCGCCCCCAGAGCTTAACTAGTGAAGGCTGGAACGAGCCAGGATTTAAACCCTGGTCTTTGATTGGTCAGTCGAGTGGACTTGACTCCGGCCCCTAGTCATGTGACAGCACCCCCCCCCCCCCCCCCCCCCCCCCCCCCCCCCCCCCCTGCCCACCCTATCTCTTTTTCTTCTGCCCGCTCATTCACGTTGAGGCTTGTTTTGGTAATCATTAAAGTTGTTTCCCAACACTGCACTATCATATATTTATAATTGTATCTTGTTCATGCAGTGTTTACTTATATTTGCCTTAGAGGCATTTTTGTGTGACGTTGGCACCCTACCCTATCCAGCAGATGGCACTAGGGTGAAAAAAACCAAAAACATTCTTTCAAAGTAGACTAGTTTCAATTGGTGTGAAGTAACTTACAGTTAGGGATATCCAATAGTCATTGACAACCCCCCCCCCCCCCCCCCCAAAAGGTTTATAATTGCCAATAGATGATGGTAATGCTCGTCTTTTGTCTTATTCCATTCACTTCAACATAGTTCCTTGACACCAAGATGCCACAAGACTGTGGCAAAGCACCACTTTTGCCTAAATGAAGCTCCTCAACTCACTTCAGCCTAGTTTCTTGGCCCCGGGATGCCACAAGATGGTGGCAAAGCACTACTTTTAATGCTTTGGCCCAAAAATAGCAAGTAGATGAGTTTTTCGGCAGCTAACGAAGGATCGGTTCCAAAACAACTATCGACGAATAGGTGAATTTGCAATGCTGAACCGCAAATATGCGAGGGTTGACTGTACATTAAGAATATCGGGCAGCACGGTGGAATAGTGGTCGGCACAGCTGCCCCACTGTATTGTTTGGGTTTTTTACGGGTACTACGGCTTCCCCCCACTATCCCAAAACATGCATGTTAGGTTCACTGATGACTCTAAATTGCCCATAGCTGTTAATGTTAATTTTGTTTTGTTTTATTTTGTTCAAATGTCTTTTGTTGTTTTTGTTACTATTTTTACATTCTAAATAAAGAAGTCAATTCGAATTTTTTTTTAACTTTGTGGGCATACATTATGCAAAGCAACATGTCACATGACTTGAAAAAGGAATCAAGTCGACTCAAATATAAATACGATGAACCACACAAACTTAGTGTAGTTTAATAATAGTACGTTCGACAGTATAAATAATGCATCTATGTGCATGCGCGTAGCGTAAACGGAAGAACCCCCCCCAAAAAAAATTCAACATTAAAAACATGCAGTGAGGTGTCAGTTTTCGATGAGAAGCGTCTGTTATCCGACTTGTGGTCCACATTCGCACCTGCAGCTTACCTGCCCAGGTTCGCCTTCAAGGTGGTCCCCCGCACATACAGCACTTTCTGGGCGCTTTCTGCGTCCAAACGAAGGGTGCGTTGATATTCTGGTTGTCCGTGTGTCTTCTTGTCAAAAGAATAGATTGTAGAGGTTTGTTGAAACATGGCTGGTGGTAGTTGTTGTTGTTGTTTTTAGCGGACTGTTAACTGCGTGCGTGTGTGTGTGTGTGTGTGGAGAGCTTGTTTTTCCAGGTTGTAATATGAGGAAGTTGGCGCACAGACACTCATACATATGCCCTCAAGGCACACCCTCAGTTATTTTTTTTCTTCATTTTTTGGCAGGGGAAACAAAAATTGGGTGTATTAACGGTTTTAATAGATTTGACAGATGCTACACAATCATTGCTCATCTTTATTTTTTACTTTTCATTCGACTGTTCTTGAAAAAGAAAGATACAATGGCCGCTTTTTTAAAAGTGAACATTATATATTGCCAATAAATGTGATACTTTAGTTAAAACTCATGATGTATTTGCGCCCCTTATAAAATACAATGAAATGAAAATCATATACGAATTTGAACAGTCACTTCCAGAGTCCTCAGTGGTCAGACTCCTCCATCCTTGATGGACATTTGAGTACTCGTCGACACGGAGCACCGATACTTGATAATGGCGTCACACCTTGCAATTGTGATGAAAATGTGTTTTGCTTCAAGCAAACATTGTTCAAAAACACAAAACTCACATTTTTCTTGAACACGGGGTGATTATCACTCAAATGTAACAGTTTTTAAAGTGACAAACCAATAGCATATTTTTGTAAGTCATGCCGCATATTTCTCTTAAGTGGAGCCGATTACATTGTTCCTGTTAGTGACAGTAAAGTTCTATTCTACTCTAGAAAAAGGGACAGTAGAAGGCACAACGTTTCATGTTAATTTCGAAAGTATGAAATGTCATTTTGTTCCAATATAATTTCCATACCGTGCAAATTGTATTCGACTGCAAAATACCGTATAGTTGTGCGAGCCAATCACATTTGCGTACTAGTTTGACAAACTTGCGCTACGGCCAATAGAATTGTCCACGTCTCGCTAAAAAGGGGAGGGACCGAGAATTATCCCATGACATCAACAACGGGTGCTTTTGTTGTTCGATCCAAGACATGCAGAGACGCTGAAATGACTCCTAATCTTTTTCCCCAACCTGGGTGAACATTTTCCATCTTGTAATTGGGTTCGCTCTAACCGAAAGCGTACATGGGGCGGAACTCATCGCGGCGCTGGTGAAAGTGGCGTACGTGGGCCGTGTGTCCAGGTTGGAGCGGAAGGAATTACAGGCACTGGGAAGGCGAAGACAAGGGGGAATCTGCGCCAAGATGCTCCGCTCAAACTGGGCCGTAACTCCGCTTAGTAGCTGTGTTCGGAGCCGGGATAGTGTCAGCATTTCTTCAAATCGTGCTTCTGCTTGACTGACCTCCAGTTGCGGCGACAGCCGAAGAGTGAAAGTGGGAACGTTCGAAGCGAGTTAGCCACGTAGCTCCGTCGGAGCTACTCCTGCGGGAAGACAATTTAAAATGGCGGAAGGCTGGCCCATTCCCTCTGCTTTCGCCTTCGTGCTTCTCACTGCGAGTGCCTGGGGCCTGGAGTCGTGTTCGGCTCCTTGCTCCTGCTCCGCGGGTCCGGACGAGCTCCGAGTTCTGGACTGCAACAGGAGACGACTCTCGACGGCTCCCTCGGACCTACCGGAGGGGATAAGCCAAGTGTAAGCCGTTACCCAAGTTATCCTTGATGAGCTAAAGTTGCTCCGAGGATAGCATCACAACTCTCATCCTTGTTTAGCATCTTTTTGGTATGAAAAATACCCTTTCATTGTGTGTGATTTTGCTTTGAAAACGAGAGGAAGGAAGTTAACAACCTTGCTGGTTTCTAACTTTGGACTAATGTGTGATGGTAGAGAGGTGGTTCCACTACAGTGGTTACTTTTGTTTAACAGTGTCGAGCGAGAGAGAGAGAGAGGTTAGTTGGATGCTGGATGCTAGTTAGATACTTAATTCATCTCGTGAGGGAAATCAAATTGGCACAGGAGCAATATTAACCCTCATCCACTCGTATTGTAATGAAGAGCACCCAACAAATTTCAAACAAAGAGCAGCATTGAGGAGGGATTAACAATTGAAATCGAATTGAATGAATATTGTCTCGCTGTGCTGCAGTAATATTTGTTTAATTACTGCAAAGTGGGACGTACAATAGTAGCGTAATAGTTCTAAATAATCTATTAGGACTGCTCGTTTTCAAACAATTGAATGAGCTACAATTATTATTGAACTTTTTATGTGCAATACATATTCCTTCTATTTTATGTTACTACATATGAGTGCAGTGGTCCCCCCCCCCCCCCTAAGTGTAATGTTACAGTGGCTTCCAATAATATTAAATCAACTTTTTAGGAATAAAACCTGCGCTGCTGTGTTTTAATGTTGGGTCATTGTGGTGGCACTTGGAGGCAGCCAAGTATTTTTGTCGATGGTACTTGGTTTAAGAATTTTGACAAGGACTGATGTAGATGTAATGTCTAATTTCATTTCAGCTCAATGAACCACAATGAACTAAGTGCTCTCCCCTTCCTTGGAGAAGCCTCTGCCAACATCACATCCCTATCATTGTAAGTATTAAATCACCTTATCGGTACTTACTCTATGTGGTACATTAAACCTAAACCATTTTGATGTTAATTCAAGTTGTAATATTACTAATATTGATGCAAAAAGGCACCCGTAGATAATTATCTGAGTCATTTATTTTCTCAATACACTTACATGAATAAATAATCAGTCAATTTTCCATCTTGACTCACACATCCTTATGTCTTGCATGATTTAGAATACACAACCGCATCTCGGAGCTCTTGATGCATCAGCTGCTGCCGTACGAGTCCCTGGAGACGCTGGACCTGACGTCCAACTCCCTTTCTGAGCTCAGGGCGGGAAGTTTCCCCTCCATGGAGCTAAAATATCTGTAAATCTCCAAGTTTACGCATGCAAAAATTCAATTGGTTTAATTTGGTAGAAAAGCAGAATCTTTCGTAAGTTTTGTTAAATTAGTTTTGGAATCTTGCAGGAATTTAAGTAATAACAAGATCAGCATCCTGGAGCCAGGCTGCTTTGACAACATCTCCAGCTCTCTGCTGGTGTTGAAGCTCAACAGGAACAGGTTGACCGTGCTGCCATCCAAAGTCTTCAAGCTTCCCAGTCTGCAGTTTCTGTAAGTATCATTGGATGTAAAAATATGAGTCACTCGGAAAAACACAAATTATATTCCTTTTTAAAGTGACAGAAGTACTGGGAATTTATGCCAGGTGTTAATTGTTTGAAATAGACAAAGCACCAGAGATTAATTGACACATGGATGCCAAATTATTAAGAGTTGTCCAGATTACATCGAGTTATCGGAAATCAGGGCTAATCACGTAGTTTTCAGCTTCTCTGCATAAGGAGAAAAATATATACATTTAAAAGTCATAAAGCAACAAAATAATCCTGTGGTACCAAAATATTGTCAAATGTAACAGCAATAGCTTAGTTTTATTTCACACAATGACAATTTGGGTGCCCTTAGTTTTTTTTTCATATTAATGGACAAGGTATTGTATTGGGACTCGTTATCGGCCGATAATCCAAATTAAGTGTCTTGGACTCTGGTGCAAAGAAAAGAAAAATGTTATCAGGACATCCGTTCAAATTCTGTATATGTTTCTACTCTTTATCTGACTGAATTGACTGTATCTCTGTCACTACCCGTCAGCGAAATGAAGCGTAACAAGATCAAGATCGTGGACAGCCTGACGTTCAAAGGGATGGACTCGCTGCGGTCGCTGAAGTTGCAACGAAATGGCATCACCAAGCTTATGGATGGAGCCTTTTTTGGACTCATCAGCATGGAAGATCTGTGAGTGACTTGTATAGTAATCCTCCAGTAAAAAAACTACAATCAACTGGTTGCTTCTTGTATCTTCAATTGTTTGGCATAAACGACAGGGATTGTTTAACATCATTTTATGTTTCAGAGAGCTGGAGCACAATAACCTAACGGAGGTGAACAAAGGTTGGCTGTATGGCCTGCGCATGCTGCGTATCTTGCGAGTGAGCCAGAACGCCGTGGGCATAATCCGACCAGATGCTTGGGAGTTTTGCCAAAAGCTGGAGGAGCTGTGAGTGTGCTTTCTTGACATCTGGAGTAACCACTTTTGAAAATAATTTTCATTATTATAATTTTTTTTGAATCCTCTGTGTCTGGAGCACATTTAACAGCAGACCACTGCTGTCTAATACAGCATATCCTTCAACATATATGCACTTTTTGTTTTGTGCAGAGACCTGTCCTTCAATCATCTGACCAGACTGGAGGAGACTGCTTTTGTGGGATTAGGTCTCCTGCAGAGCCTGAACCTTGGCGAGAACTCTATCAGCCACGTGGGAGAGCGGGTGTTCAGTAGCCTGGCCAATCTGCGCACGCTGTAAGTCTTACCTCATGAAATAAAAATGACCTGTTTGGTTCTGTAATTGGAGTCTGAACCAGTCAGGATTCATCCACATGTTGAACTTGTTGAGTCACCAGAAACTTTTCACACTGCCATCACTGATGGACTTGTGAGAATGAAACATGCCCCCCCCCCCTTCTTCCTCCTCCTCCATAAAGATAATGTTATTTCCATGACTAATGCTGTATTATGACTCAATTTTGGTCTCTGTGCATTCCGAAGGAACATGGCAGGTTTGTTTGCCTCACTCTTTAATGTGTAGCTCTTGTAGATTCCTCTGTAGTCAAGTGAGGATAACAGTAGAAATGTTCACAATTTCAGGTCTGCACCCACTAATATAGTCTGTGTTGCTTTTACATCCTCATTGTCATCTGTTTAGGCTGGATTTACACTGGAGCTGTAGGTCCAAGTGGCCAATTCTGATTTAAGGCCTATATCGGATTTTTTTTGTATTTGTCCATTTCCACTTACATGTCAAGTGACACATTCGATATGGCTACATTTACAATGACTGAGCACATATCATCATCATATCATTCGGTGTAGTTTAGCTTTACAGGGGATATTTTTAAATGTCGTGTGGGGAAATTGTTGGTGTGTATGTATATGTCACCAATCAGTATATTTTGATGACGTCAAGCTTGCATTGACGGGTTATATCTGATGTGCATTTATGCTGCACTCACATTGGCAGATATATCCAGTACATACCAGATTTTTATACAAATTGCAGTGTAAATCCATTCTTAGTTCAAGAGCACCCAACCAACATGTTATTTTATAGAATCCTTTCCCCTCATTTTTTCTTGTCATCGGCATTGTCCCCCCCACCAACGCTTCCATCTTGTTGTTAGTCTCCCAGAGGACCTTTGGAGTGGCTTTTTGTTTTTCAATATTGCATCAAGATTGTGATAGTCAGCAATATTGTGAGCTTTCTAGTGTGTGCCATCTGATATCGCACAGCATCCTGTGAAGTAATGTAACTGCTGCAATCATGTTTGTCCCTGCCCATGCACAATATCGGAATAGGTTCCCATATACGCTCCAGTTTGCCGCATTTTATAAAGCCTGACCCCCCGGGTCTTTGCTGCGAGCTGGGCCACCGCGGACAAATTATGTAAAGTGCGTCATTGATCCATCCGCAAGGGAATGAGGGGATATTGTGAACTCAGTTATTCGCGGCTTGAGAAGGAGGTCAGCTGCGACAGCTTGACACACCAGCGTGGGTGCTTTCATGTGAGAGTGGAATCGGGAGAGTGCAGGAGTTCTTTCAGAGGTGGCCAAGCGTGAGGGGGGGACAGACAAAAGGAGCTCGGTCCCGCAAGGCATCCGGCATGTCCGTGGGCCCGTGGAGTGTCCTTTTTGCCAAACGGGGGGCCAGTTCATTCCCCACTCATTGGAACAGTGGCCCACTGTGGAAGTGTGTGATCAGGTTGTAGGAGGACACAATCTTTCAATTTATAATTTCACAGCTTGGACTTTCTTTTTATTTGTTTTGATTCCACGGTAGGAAAAGCAAGTTAGCTTGTATTCCATCATGTGTTTTAAGACTCCCTTGTGATGTAAATTATTTAACACAGCCTTTTATGTTTTATAAACAATCAAATGTAGGAGTGGATGTTCCACTCTTGGCATAGCACCTTCCTGATATAACAAGGACTGACCACTTAAGGTCTCCTAGAAGTTGACTTTTGAAAATGTGCCTCAACACTTCGACAAGCTTAACTCACTGTTTACACGTGCGCAAACGTGTGAGTGTGTTTCTAACATATGTGACTCTTTGTTTTGGCAGCGACATCCACAATAATGAAATTTCTTGGGCCATTGAAGACTCCATCTGTGTGTTTGATGGAATGAAAAAGCTGAACACACTGTGAGCACACTGAAATACTTGCCAATCTATTTGTGTTTATGTAGACGTCTGCTTTTTGCATCGCTCGGTCTAAAGAAAAAAAAAAGCTGCGTGTGACAGAAGTTGTCGAGCAACTAATTCACCATCAAACATTTTGTTTTCAGGATCTTACAGCAGAACAAAATCAAGTCAATCACAAAGAAAGCCTTCGAGGGTCTGGATGAGTTGGAGCACCTGTGAGTGAAATATTGGAACACTTGCTTCTTCTATTCACTGTTGTTTTTGACAACAACAAAAAAAATTAGCAGACTTGCTTGTAATCCACATTTTTGCCTTTTTTCTTTTAACAGGGACCTCGATAGGAATGACATCATGTCGATAGACCCTGAGGCATTGCTGCATACAAAGCTCAAAGTGTTGTAAGTAATTTAAAAAAAAATAGAAAAAATAAATGCTTCTCTCGGCCATTGAATTCATTTTTCTCGCAATCTCATGTTTCTTATTCCCTTCTAGCATCCTCAATACAAGCAGCCTGCTGTGCGACTGCCACATGCAGTGGCTCAGACCCTGGCTCACTAACAGCCACTTCCTTCATTCCGTGTCTGCCTTCTGCGCCCACCCGGCCGTCCTGCTCGGTCATGATGTCCTTTCCGTCAGCCCCGAAGACTTTGTTTGTGGTGAGTGTTGATTTTGTCCACTTGTTTATGTCAACGAATTATGAGTTATTCGATTTATAGTTGTAGCCCTATGGAGAAAAATAGGGGAAAGCATCGAAAAGTGCGTACACACCGCGCAAAGAATGCCAATGTAATTTACCAATAATTCATGGAATTCTTTCAACCTGACAGATGACTTCCCCAAGCCTCAGATCACCACTCATCCCGAAACATCAGTGGCGCTGCGCAGCAACAACGTGACCCTGACCTGTGTGGCGTCGAGCAGCAGCGACTCGCCCATGAGCACGGCATGGCGGAAGGACGGTGAAGTGCTTTACGACGCCGTGGTGCAAAATTATGCCCGTTACCAGGAGGGTGAGCTGATCTACACCACCGTGCTGCACCTCCTCAACGTCAACTTCACTGACGAGGGCCGCTACCAGTGCGTGGTGTCTAACCACTTTGGTGCCAACTACTCCAACAGGGCCAAGCTTACTGTTAACGGTGAGCGTGTTTGCCATAAATGATTTTGAAACGTGTCAGATGTTTGTATCATTTGTATTTCAAGGTTACAAACAGCGCTATGAACTAATTTGCATATCTGAAGGTACGCTCCGTTAACGCTGCACTTCCCATTTTTTTATTGGATTATTTTATACTTATGACGAGATGTGTTTTCCAGGCAAATACTTACTCTGTTGATTGCTGTTAAGTTAGTGATAGAATGCAGCATGTTTCAACAAACTCATTACATCACTGTTGTAGGAGCGGAACTCCTGAGGACCATGTGTAATAGTCAATATAACATTAAAATTTAGCTCTTTCCAATGCTTTTATTATTCCAATGGATCCTAGATGTACCGTGGAACACAATCCATTCAGTGTTGCTGGTTGATTTGATTCCATAGAAAATCCCATAAATTGAATTAATCCAACTGTTAAGCCGTTTGTTGACGTATTCCTTCGTCGCTGCGCAAGCTAGTTCATTACGTCATCTGTAAACCCGACACTTTGTATGTCGTGACCATCATAAACCGAGGCCCCTTCCGTATTGTTCAGACTAGGCTCGGGCTACAGTTATCGAAGATTTTTAGAATCGGTTATTCTACCAATTATTCCATCGATTAATCATATGGAACTTAATTGTGCATGATTAAACAACAGAATGTCCATGTGATGTACAGGTACTATTGTTGTTCACTTGGTCGCCATCTTCACACTATGTCTATGACTTTGGCTGTGTGTGGCTTCAAAAGCTGGGGCCTAGCCTGGTGAGTGACATGGGAGTCAGCGAATGAGAGTGTACCTACCATTGGCTGTTGTGAGCTCAGGTTAGCACCTATTGTAATAGGTTCTAACTAATGGTGCTAGGCTATATTACTGTAAATTAGCTATCATCGATACCTTGTGTTGGCGATTGTCGTTGTGCTCTTGTGGTACAATTCTAATTATTATTTTTTAAATGTGTACTTTCTGAAAACTTTGGACATTCTTTTTTACGCACTCTTTCCTCCTGACTCTCCGCCTCACGCCTACAACAAAGCCGGTGCGTGAGTCTACGTTAACATTAGTCCATGTGGAAAAATTATCACTGCAATGCTTTGAGGTTTTTCTTTGACTTTTTTTTTTTAATTATTATTTGTAATCTAGATAGAATTATTCAATTAATCGTTTCAGCCCTAGATTTGGCAGCAGGAATGCCATCATAACTTGATTCTAATGTGTCTCTCTTCTCTCCACAGAGCTGCCGTCCTTCCTCAAGACCCCCATGGATCTCACCATCCGGACAGGCACCATGGCCAGGCTAGAGTGTGCCGCCGAAGGCCACCCCTTGCCACAGATCGCTTGGCAAAAGGACGGCGGAACCGACTTCCCGGCTGCCCGTGAGCGCAGGATGCACGTAATGCCGGACGACGACATCTTCTTCATTGCCAATGTGAAGACTGAGGACATGGGCGTTTACAGCTGCACGGCGCAGAACGCGGCGGGCAGCTTGTCTACTAACGCCACGCTGACAGTCCTGGGTGAGTCATGGATAACTACTTAAATCCTGCGCTTGAATTCGCCATCCATTTTACTCATGTTGATGCTTACACAAAGGTTGACGTGATACAACTGTAGAGAAGGCTCAATGATGCTCTGCGCTTTTATATAGTCTATAGCCTCAAAAGAGCTGCACAGACCACCTGCCTGACCTTCATTTCAGTGTTTCCCAACCTTCATTGAGCCAAAGCACTTTACACTACTCAACTAATCTTTATTTATTTAGCGCTTTCACAACAACCGCAGCTTTACCAAAGCGTTGTACATAAAATAATAATTCATAACAGAATAACAGAATTTTTTTTTCTCCTTTCAAAATACACTATAGTTTCAGTCACATTGGCACTTTGCATACAGGAAGTGAAGGGTTTTATTACCCCTGTTGCCTATATTGTTTGAAGCTGTTAGAAATAAGAGAGGAGCAAGATTGAAATCTCCATTGACCAGTTTCAGGGCGCTAGCGTCATCGATGTCGCGATTACATTCCCTCTCCATCATCCATCTCCTCCAGGACGTATTCGGCTCCACATTGCCAACACATCACGGCTCGGCTCCACGTTGGCACTTTTCGCGTTGCGGCTCCGCCAGCCGTAGCGTTGAAAACAGTCCAACAGCGCCGACATTTTCCACTGAACGAAAACAAGCGCCCCTCGGTCGTACCATTGCAGTCAAGCGCCAACATTCTGCAATCATCATGCGGCAATATTGTCCAATGAAGATAAAAATGATGATCGAAAACTGTCCCCAATGGGTCCGCTTGATGTACAATAAACATTCAATGACAAAAAAGGATGAATAAATACTAATTGAAGCAGCACACCACAGAACATAAATGTCACAAAAGGAATATACAGTGTCCTCCCGCTTGGAGAGACAAAAGGGAGGTGTCTATTTGCAGATTTGCAGACTGACAAAAGCAAATTTACTTACTCAGTGTGAAATTTGGGCCCGTTTAATTGAACACAGCTATACAATACACTTGTACCTTTTACCATGTACTTTGACAGCGTTTAGTGCTTTTAATTTTTTTTCCCTTCTCCCCGCTGTATCACTATATGTCGCTCTCAAAGATGCATATTTGTAGTAACTAAATAGTCATAATATTCAGACCAATTAATTGAAATTGGACACACTAATTGGTTGGAATCCCAGCATTAAGCAACGACAT
This sequence comes from Phycodurus eques, assembly GCF_024500275.1. Lineage (NCBI taxonomy): Eukaryota > Metazoa > Chordata > Actinopteri > Syngnathiformes > Syngnathidae > Phycodurus > Phycodurus eques. The sequence goes on along the minus strand of NC_084534.1, from coordinate 24,708,908 downwards.
CCTCTCCTATTGCAGAAACTCCTTCGTTTATGCGGCCCCTGGAGGACAGAACCGTTGCGAGAGGTGAAACTGCTGTGCTTCAGTGCATAGCTGGAGGCAGCCCCGCCCCACGCTTGAACTGGACCAAAGACGACGGGCCCCTGGTACTCACGGAGCGCCACTTCTTCGCCGCCGCCAACCAGCTCCTGATTATAGTCGACGCCGGCCCCAGTGACGCCGGGAAGTATACCTGCATCATGTCCAACACGCTGGGAACCGAGCGCGGCCACATCTACCTGGGCGTTTCGCCATCGCCCAACTGCGACAGCGGCGCAGGGTACGACCAGGACGGCTGGACCACCGTGGGCATCGTGGTGATCGTGGTGGTGTGCTGCGTGGTCGGGACCTCACTGGTGTGGGTCATTGTCATCTATCACATGCGCAGGAAGAGTGAAGACTACAGCATCAGCAACACAGGTTAGCAAACGGTAGTACCCCCCCCCATAAAATGATAACTGACACCTTGTGAATCATTTCACATTAAACTATGCCATTTTCTTTCCTCAGATGAAATGAATTTACCGCCGGACATCCCCAGCTACCTCTCTTCTCAGGGGACTTTGTCAGAACCTCCGGAAGGCTACAGCAACTCTGAGGCGGGCAGCCACCAGCAACTCATGCCGCCGCTCTCCAACGGCTACGTGCACAAGGGCACAGACAGTGAGCCATCCCTTTTTAACAGCACACACACTTCCTGCTGTGTTCGTAAAGCTTCATATTAGTTCATCTCTAGGTAAAGTTGGGTACACTGATTTTTATTTTTTATTCTTTAACATCATAATCAAAAAAATAGTGAGACCCCACTAGGGCTGCAACGGTTAATCCAAAGAGTCCATAAAAGTCAAGGAATGTCCAAAGTTTGGGATCAGTTCACCCTCAACAAGGAAGATAAAGTACAATGTGTACAATCGCTAACACAAGGCAACATTCAATGTTATATAATTTCATATAGTCTATCACCGCTAGTTAAAACGTAATGTCCCCGCAGCTGGTCAAAGATAGACACTGCGGCCGCACACCGAGCGACGCAGCCAAACCCGACTGAACAGTCGCACAGTGTGCGGGGTTCCGCAACTATTTGCCAGTGCTACACTTTTATTCGCTGACACCCATGTAACTCACCAGGCCCCACCTACACACTCAAAATCGCACATACTACAGTACATTGTGAGGACGGTGACCCCAAGTGGACAAAAATATCTGCATCTCTCATGTACATTGGATGGTGTTTTAATAATGACAAATCAATTTTTGTCCAGTAGCTCCATTAACCGATGGGATAATCGGTAAAATGTTATTCTAAAAATAGATAGCTGCAGTCTTAATAGATTCTCACATTAGAACTAAACGATGAAGATATTAAGTGAATATGAAACTGTCTATCTGCATTGCTTGTAACTGAGAAAAATGTCAACGTCAAGCAGTCTATTGTAAAATGTTCCCGCTGACGGTTCTCGACTCACTGTCCCGTGTGCGTCCTAGGCGTGTGCTACGGAGACATAGGCAGCGAGGTGGAAACGGAAGGTAACGGACGGCTTCACTGCCGGGTGGGCCCTCTGTTCACGGGCCGTAGCGGCTTTCAGCCCGGGGAGGCTCGTGACGGACTAGCTGGAGCCCCCTCAGGTCTGTTTGTCATATGGGTGTCTTTCTCTTTTTCTTCGCTTTTATGATCCATTTGCATTCCGTCTTGAGCTTCTTTGTGAATATTATAAGTCAGTACAGTTACAAACAGTGGGGGGGGGGGGGGTCTAATAACGTGATTTCAAGTGTATCCGGAAACTGCACCAAAGAGAATTTCTCATGGTTGAGCTAGCACAACTCAATAATGCAGTTGGAAGTTGAACCATGGAAGCAAGGAACACCTTCATACATCAGACCCCCCCAAAAAAGTGCACATCTCATGTGTAATTGATAGAAAGCAGGGACTAACGATATAGAGCTTTAAGGCTGGCAAAGATTTTTGGGGACTGGTCAATTTAAAAAAAAAAAAAAAAAAAAGTCCAATACTAGGAGGATAAAGAATGACACAACATAATCTGTGCTATCTTTAGTTGCACTACAGCAGTTGCTTGAGTGAACCCTGCATGTAAACTTTGTGTGTCTTGTATCATAAGGCGCCGTAGGCCCGTTGGTCATCTGCTCCGACTGCTACGACAACGCCAACATCTACTCTCGCACGCGGGACTACTGCCCTTACGCCTACCTGGCCGAGGACGACGCAGCGGACAAAGACCTGCCGGGTTTTAAGGAGAACTTCGGTGAGCGCACTCGGAGAGAGGAAACCGCCCCGGGGCGCTTCATTGACAAACAGGACTCGGAGAGACCGAGCAGCCGCACTTCAATGGAAGACTGTGCGACCGGTAAGACCTGGACTCTAAACGCCAGCTATAAGGGGGTCCTCAGCGGAGTTGCGTTCCAACCGCGGCAAAGTAATGAATGCGCTGTTAAATTTGGATTTCAATAAATAGTTGTATGAAAAAAAACTTCTTGGTCATAAAAACAAAAATCTGATGAAAAATACAAACTGTGTGGAGCTATGCAATATGGACAAGTTTTTATCTCGATATAGGTAATTGTATATCCTGTTAACAATATATATCCTCATATAGTGATGATTTTTTTTCCCTCTTAAAATTACATGAGTGGCAATTTCTGTAATCCCTCAGCACAATTTCCCCCCTTTGAAGGCCAAAATTCATCACCAAGCTGAATAATTCAATTGCAAAAAAAGAACTGATGCCAAATCTCTGCCTGCAAGCTTTGCAGTGATCAATTTGGCAAATGGACAAAAATTTACTCAACCATTACGCCGTGTAGAAATAAATTGTAATAAGCAAGCAAACAAATACCCCAAATCAAATACAATTGAACTGTTGACACTTCTTTTACATCCTCTCTGGGCCGTCTGCAGACTTGCTCAGCAACTCCGTGTGGGGCGAAAGGCTAAACTCAAAGCCCCAAGCGGGCGCCGCCACTCACAGGACACTTCATCCGGCGGGGGATACGGCGGCCAGCACGCAGAAGCACAGACTACACCCCAAAAGGACTAATCCTCAGAAGCATCCAGTACCCACATAGAACATGCCCTCCCTGCCTGAGCCCATCCTGCACCCACTACCTCCTTCAGCACTCTGCCAAAGATTCTCTCTTGGAGTGTTTACGCATGGCTCGCCTCTCACTGAACTAAAGCGACCTCCTTCCCGTCACTCCCGCAGACGCCGTGAATGTAAGCTTTGGAGGAACTTTTTTGTTTGTTTGTTTTTGTGTGTGCCATGACGGGAGCACCCTCGAGATATCGCCAACCACTCAACAAGCAGCGAGAGGTCGCGAACTGAAGACTGCGCAGAGACAGTGATGCCACAATGCGGTGTGTATTCCTTTAGGTATGAATATATCCTCATCCTTACGCAATCATCCAGCCTTCCTTTTATAAGCAGTTTATGGAGCGGGAGGACTTTTTTTTTTTTTTTGGGTGCGCGTGTGTGACAATCATGTTTTTTTATTACAGTGTCACCTCCATTGAGGCGACACGCACTGACCCGTTTTCCCTTCACCGCTCACAGGCACTTAATTTAACGGTGATATTTTATTATTACTGAACCCATGATCCTCCTGCAGAGAAAAGGTGTTGGCACTGTGAAAAAAAGAGTGTAGAATGTATTGTTTTATACCACGTATGTTATGTACAGGCTAGTAGTCTATTAGCTGACGTTTTACACTTTGTCTCCTGTCTAAAAAAATATTTGGTACTCGTCATTTTACCGAGAATGTTTCTGGTGAGAAATGCAGTGGAACCCTTAAAGTTCAAAACCGTTTAACCATACAGGCAAGGTTTTAAGTAACATTCCCGTCATGCGCGTGTGAAGAGAACATAACCACTAGTGTCATAAGAAAAATTATCTAAACCTACTCTCCTGTAATGGAGAGGGAACAAGGTGTTTACTGAGCCATATGGTATACCTAGTATATAATAATAATTTGTTCGTATTTTCTTAAGTCGGATTTCATCCTCAAAAAAATTTCTCGTCACAACAAAATCAACAAGCAATCCAAAGAAAAAGTAAACTACAGATTGTGGTTGATATTGTATCGTATATGCTGTTGTGGAACGTCAAATGCTTTAAGTAACGTTTTGACATTGCTCAACTGTCTTACAAGTCTTTCGCCTCATAGCATAGTTGCCTAAGTCACATTTAAACAGGGAAACAAAAAAAAAAGTGCCATTAGCAAGCACATTGGCATTTTTATTATTGATATTGTGGCAGTAAATTAGAATGAGTGTTTTAAATTGCCATAAGTGGATAAATAAAGATTAAATAATAATAAGAAAAAAAAGTTAAAACTGACTGGTAATTTTAGGTTAATGATATAAAAAATGCTGACAATTGTTTTCCCGAAA